>NC_140201.1:3340793-3600793 GCF_965226575.1 Pagrus pagrus | reverse complement strand
GCTGAATATCAACATGTTATTTTTCAGGAATCAATGTGATGAGCAGGACTGTGGTGTGTGGAGAGGGTGTGAAGTAGCTTCAGGTGCAAGTTTAGGATATTTAAAAAAGAGATTCGTAACAGTTTTACTCATGAGATGAGTTATTGGATTGTAATACACAGAAAAACTCGTCAAAAAACACTAAAGATCACCAGTGAAGGTGCAAAAATTCAGGATAAATGATTCGATTTGAATATATTAAGATGTTTTTCAATCCAAGTTCAGGTTTGGTGCACAGATAAAAATGTGGGTGAACAAAACCTTAAAACAATAGTAAAACCAGACTAGACTTTCTGTTTGAATGGATCCAGACACTGATTATATTACAGTAAATAAGTTAAAGCCCTTTAAAACTACGAATAAAGAGCTACACCCTCTCACGAGTGGCGTCTCTTTCCCAGTTGTGTTTTGAGGATGAGAGGCTTTTGAATCAGTGAAACACGACGAGCGTCTGACGTGATTACACCCGTAATCACACCGGATCAGATAGTTTTTCAAAAAAGGATTCATGAAAAATACAGGACGAGAACAAAAGTGCTGTGATTGTGCGATGGAAGCGTTTCTGTCATGAAATTACAAGCTGATAATTATTCCACATTATAAAACACTTGTCTTTAATTGCCGTTGGATAACTTAATAGATTTCAGAGCTGCACTTTCAGGAGTTGTTCTGTGATTGAGTGGTTGGTCGGAGTTGGAAGTATTCAGATACTTCAATAAAAGTAGCAAGATTACAATGAAGAGGATGTAATTCATTAAACTTCTTCGATCACATGCGTCCATGCGATCGAAGACACACGTTGAACTCTTGACTATTATCACCGATAAGAGAGACTGATGATTAATGTCTTTTCCAGGACTTTCAGACGTCCGCAGTTGTTCTAAAATCCTCCCGATTTCCTTTGTTGCTGCTTCATTTCATCCACATCTGCAAGCTTTCAGAAAACATGCCCAAAATATAGATGCATAAAACGCAGAGTCAGGAGGTCTCTGTCTGTGTCTGTATCTAACATTGAGCATAAATGAGATTTTTAAGGGTCACAAGATAAATCTGTTGGGTGATGAGATCATTACTGGAGTCACTGATCTCTGAGTTCAAAGCAGTTTCAAATATTTCATTAAAAAAAACACAGATATCTGAGACGTGACGGGGCCAGAAGCAGATTCAGCTTCTTGTAAGCGGTCCAGCTCAGCTGCCACGAATCTACACTTCTGCAAACCAGTGTTCAAATTAGTCAGTGTCATATGTATGAAACGTGAGACGGCGAAGTGTCAAACTGTAGGTCTGTCGGTATTTTAAGGGAATGTTTAAGGAGACACTTCCCAGACATATTTGTGGCAACAACACCAAGAATTTTATGCCAAGACATCGTTTCCTGAACTTAAACAAGTTATTTTGTGCCAAACCCTCACCTGCCTTTAATCACAGCAGTGTCACAACATAACATTGGACTTAAAGAGACATAAAGCTGCAACATATCTGTGGTTTGCAGAAACGTACATCGCCATTTACACAACATTTATTCTGGTTAGGTTGGATTTTTTATAATAAGATCATATTGCCTCTGTACAAA
Organism: Pagrus pagrus; assembly: GCF_965226575.1. Taxonomy (NCBI): domain Eukaryota; kingdom Metazoa; phylum Chordata; class Actinopteri; order Spariformes; family Sparidae; genus Pagrus; species Pagrus pagrus. Next base: position 3,599,181 of record NC_140201.1, on the reverse strand, counting down.
CCAAATGTTAGTAACCAGTAGCTGAAAGATGAATTAACTGTTGTTAAAAGTAGCAGGAAATGGAAATACTGCAGTACAAGCACCTTAAAACTGTACTTAAGGACAGAACCAGAGTAAATGTACTTAGTTACTTTCCACCGCTGGTTCGTGCACATCAGTCGGACTGTGGTGATACTGGAGAGCATCCATGTGTAAATGTGTAAAAGTGTGTTGAGTGGTGAAAATAAGAGCACAGTCAGCAGCCGGATCCTGAAAGCAGAATCAGAACCGCACGGCCGGTCGATGAAATACAATCAGATAACATTTGGGAAAGCAACCTTCAAAAGCCCAGAGGAGCTGTGGGGAGGTTTTTCTTTTTTTTTTTTTTTGGTTTTGGCAGGAGAGCGCTCTTCACTTGATCACATAATCATCGCCTGATTAATATCAGATATGAGCAGGTCAACAGGATGCTAATGGGAGATGATGGCTTTGTTTACCAGAGGACCGCAGTCGGGGAATGTGTGCGAGTGGGTGTGTGAGAGACTACGTGTGAGATTTAATATTTTGTATTAGGCTGTCGCCGCAGGATAGTGTGTGTGTGTGTGATTTATTGTGTGTGTGTGACTCGTGGAGATGCACATAACTTTTGGACCAAATGATTGAGATAATTATCCTGCGTGCTCTCTGCATGCTAATGGCGCTGATGTCTTGTTCAGAAGGCTGAGGGCACTAAAGCTTTAAAAACATCACCGCTGTATGTTTTTATTAATTGAGTCTTCCTCTGCTTGATTTCTGAAAAAAACAAACAAACGTGTCGATCATTTACCGTCAGTGCATCTGGAGCCATGTGAGACAGTTGATGCTCGCTGGACTCACACTTTTTTGGATGAAGGCAGCGATGAGCTGCCAGTTGGGGCTTTTCCACCGGCACTTTTGGCTGCACCGAGTCACGCCATGCTGATCCGTCTTTCCATTACCATTTTAAAAGTGCCAAATTGTGCCGAGTTGAATGCCTCTGAGTGGGTTTCATTTACATTTACGGACAAATGGCAGCTTCCTCTTCCTCCTCTAAATCCATGTCGTCAGCCCTTCTCTGTATTTCAAGCAATAAACGGTCGAAGCCAAGACAAATCAAACGCCAGTTGGGAAATCCACGATGATGAGATGAAGAGTAGTGCTGCTGTTAAATGTCACCGACTGAAGACGAGCGTGTTATCAATTAAAGACTGGACGGACCTGTTGTAGGATGATGGAGATGCACATCTCGGCTAACACGCTACGCCGCACAAAGCCAGCACATGTGTATGGTAAAGGGGCTAATGGCTAATATTAGCAAGCTGGGTAAACCATCTTACACTGTCCGCTTTCAGAGGGGAAACTAGGTGGTTAGCCGAGCTCGCTAGTTTCACCTAACAAACTTAACGTCACAGTGGGTCAAATGCTATAAAAGGACAGACGGCTTGTGGTTGATTATCAACTTTATAGCCATGTCTGCACACGACTAATATTACTTGGGGTCCTCCGGTAACAAAAAGGTTATTACAGCAGTTCGAGTAACACCAGTGGATATTTTTAAACACCTGGAGACATTTCCGGCTCTTTTTGTCCTGGCTCTTTTTCACGGGAAGGCGAAATGCACCACACAAAACACAAACGTGGGGTGATAATTTCTAAATGGAGAGGTCCCCTGGTGATTCTCTGCCCGTGCAAATAAGACTTAAGTGTGCTTTTGAATGAAGTGGGGAATAAAAGGCATGTTTTAATGTTTGTGGGCCTCTTTTCAGATGTCAAATCACTGCAAAGAAAAAGGTCCTCTTAAAACTGGAAGCTTTGACACCGTTTCTTGCAAATGTATCCAAAACCAGCTTTGTCCCCTTTTGAAAGAAATGGAAAAATATGCTGATAAAGCTGCTTTAGTTTGTGTGTGCTTGAGCAGAATTCATATTTTGGTTTGAATTTCCCATTTTTTTTGCGACACAGTTGACATCTGTGTAGGAAGACTGACGTATGTTCATCTCCGAAGGTAACTTTAAAAGTTCCTGTCGACTATACAGCACATGTTCTGACACTGGCCTGAAATTGAAGCATTACCAAATTATGCCAAAGACTTGGGAGATGGGACCGGCCGCCTGTCTGCTCAGCCCTCAGCCTAATAGACGAGGGTCGGGGGAGTCGGGTAGGAATGAGTAAACTCGTCCTGCGGACTGACATCCTGTCAGGTGCAGCGTGTACTTTGCCTAAATTGGGCAAAAAAATGTCATCATCTTTTTAAGTTTGAGAGCTCCTGCGCTCAAAATATAGTTCATTAAAATATTTCTACATGCCAAAAGATGTTGAAGAAGCTAATCCAAATCTCTTTTTAAAACGTACTTTTTAATAGTAGTAATACTCTTGATGTAACCATACATTAAACATATGGTAATGAGAAGCTCTCCGAGGAAAACCAGTGAAGTAATTCTGCTAACGAGAGAGAGAAGTTTCCAGCAGCAGTCCCTGTTGGAGGAAATGTGAAATGGAAAAATCAATCTTCCGCTGCAACTGAATTGAAAAGTAGCTGCAGGAGAAGCAAATTGGGTCCATTTGCTGACCTTTAGAAATTAATTTGTCAGCCATTTTCAGATGTACAGTTCAAGTAGTGCTTAATGAAAAAACTCGACAGCCTCGCCGAGGCACGTCCGCACGCGCTCGGCTCTGCGGCGGGAAAAAAATACAGTAACTTTTGAGGGAATTAAAGCTTTACACTCCGGCGGCGTTACTGTCGAGCTTCACCTGTTTAGCTGCAGAGGACACCTTGATAAATTGCCCCTGAAATAATCTCCTGCGAGCCGTCATGACACGCTGTCGGCAAACAATCACCCAACCTCATTAGCATTGTGTATTGACATCAGTGTAAATCTCCGCTGAGAGCATTAGCATGCTGTGGAGTATTGATGTCCTTGTAAATCAACACTGGTGGTAAATACAGCAGGTAGGACAAGGACTCTGAGCACGACTCACTGCCACAGGTGTGCAGGGAAATGCAACCGGGAGGAGAAGAAGAAGCAGAGCTGGGAGGCTGAGCTGAAGGATGGGACACACCGGTGGGCTCGAGACTGTCACTGCAGACGAACAACAGCATCCATTGTCTGCTAACAGGCTTAAAATGAGCCTTTAAACAGTCTTTACCAAGAAGTTTAACGATCTTAACTTGAGGGCTGCAACTACCAATTGCTCTCGCTGCTACGGTCGTGTTGAAAGTTGATAAATGTTGTTTTAAAATCACTGGCAATCGACCTATTCCATCACTTATGTATGAGGATGTGTTGGCTCCTTCAACAACACTCCAAAAACCAAAGATTTTTCATTTAGCGTTATAAATATCACAGAAAAGCAGCAAAATCCTCACATTTAAGAAGCTGGAACCAACAAATGTTTGACATTTTGGCTTTTCGTTGCAGCTCTACTCAACATCAGTGTTGGACAGTAACGATTATGCAGTGATGCATCACAAGCTGCTCTGTGGTCTGGTGTTACGGCAGCAGATACTCATATATATGTATATATCTTTTGCCGGATGGCAGCAGGGTGAACAGACTGTAGCTGTGTGGGTGTCGTCGTGTCCATCGGGCTTTGTGCAGACATCTCACTCCACCGATGATGATGCTCTGGAGATGGTACCAGTGATGTTCTGGGTGGTTTTAGTCACCGGCTGTTGAGTCTTCCTGTCCTGGGCCGTGCACAAACCATGCCAGTAGTAGTAGTAGTAGTGTATGATTGAATGGACACTATTAACAAGATTCAGTGTCAGTGTACTGCTGATACTCTCTCCAGCAAAATCTGACATGCGTTGTTATGTTATACTCTCATTCTTCTTCATCGAAGTCGAAGGTTTGAGGTATTTAATGGTAACTGAGATAAATGTTACATGGAGGGTGACGGCCTCTCTCCCTCTCTGCAACACGGCTCATAAATACCATGTTGACCAGCGGTCATTACCAAGCTGCTGAGCTGCACAAGAAATCATTATTTAACGATCACAAAGTCGTCAGACAAAATAAACGAAATACAGGTTAATGACAGCTGTGCTGCGAGATCGACTGTGGTGACGTTACGATGATTAATGACAGAGGATCGTCATATTCAATACAGCAGGGGAGGCATCTCTTACATCTAACTGGGCTGTGAATAGAAATGTGAAAGACGTCGGCAAAACAGCTCTAAACTATGTAATAAATGTCAGTTGATGCTGCGCACATTCGGTGTAAGACCACCAGAGTGGTCGTTTAAACATGAAGACTTGTGTCCAGACAAGGAATCTCTCATCTGAGGTGAAACTTAATGTCAGTCCTCGTTGGAAACTGGATGAGGAAGAGAGAGATTTCACAGTTTTGGTAAAAAAAAAGTGTCAATAGTGGGGATTTTACAACTTTCCCTGAGTGAGCCTTCAAAAGTTTTCGGGGTGGTTAAAGTGGAGCTGAATGGATCGAGTGTGCCGTGTTGTCGTCGCGTGCTTGTTCAACAGATTTACTAACGCTCGCACTAATTCAAGCGACAGATGTCTTCCTCTGCAGTGAAACTCTTCATTAGTTGTGCTTGTCGAATTCAAGTGATTTTGATTCTGCGTCGTGTGCTCCTCTGGGCTCCGGGCCCGGGGCAGCTGCACTCATTACAACACACACACACACACACACACACACACACCTGCCCATCCGCCCCTCCACTTTAACTGGAATCCCCAAATCTGCTGCGAATGGTGGAGTCCCCTCAGAGGCATTTTCCCTTTATCACGAGTACGTAGAGCGCCGAGCTCGACCGCCTCCCGTCACAGAAAAACGTCCACTCAAGAGTGTCGACAGGAAATAAAGAGAGCGATGAAAACGGTTTAAACTGCCCCTTAGCAACACACAAAATGGCCGCATCCGTGGGGTGTGATGGAGTACAGACTCGCCTTTGGGTCTTTTTTTATTCATTTTGAGTCAACTTCTCTCTCCAGCTGGTGTTTTCAATGATGAGTGTTTTTATTTATTTTATTATCACACTTGGAGTGTTTAATTACTCCATTACTGCTGTATTCCTTCATCGGATCTCACTCTGTCTTTGAATATTGTTTTATATTACGTTTCTACACCTTACTGTTGACATTATAATGGAAATTCAAATAAAGTTGCCCTGCTAGAAGTCAACAACTGGACATTTCTGCCTGAAAAAGTGATGATAAATTACCTCTTTAATAGACCTTCCTTTAATTTCCAACTACACGCTTCCTCTCTTTTGAAAATGGGGCTTTATTGATTACATCAATTAAAGTTTGGCAAAGCTGAAAGATGGAGGAGTTGAAATCAGGTCTTGCACTGAGGACTGAAAAAAGTCAAGCAGAGCGTTGTAAGTGTAAGTTTAAGTGTAAGTGTAAGTTGCAAATCATTCAGTAACACAACATTCAATCAAAACTGTCACTTGTTTTTATACGTAGTTGAGACGAGGCTCTTTCACTGCGTCGGTCATAAATACAGTATATGGATATTGAAGATCTGACTGTTGCCTTATAATTTAGTGTTTTAATGTTCCTAAAATCTGAACGGTTGAGACTTAAATGTCTTAGCTTTGAAGTGTCAGGACGAGTCGGGCGTTTAGGGAGTCAATGTCACAGCAGTCAACTCCAAAGTCTTCATTCATAGTGACTCAAAGCTGCTGTAAGTGATATTTTTTTACTTATTTAAATGAGTGTTACACAGCTCTATAGTCCAACAGTAATCACTGAGCAGGATCCTCTTGTTTGCTGCTACTGTGTGTCAGACAGGAAGAAGCGCTCACAGCAGCTTTAAGTCCGACTTGGGTTCAGGTCCGATTTCACAAAGATGGACTTGATGACTATATAAGACTTCAGGTAGAAGTTGAAATGTATCAGTTGCACAAAGACGTATATTTCTGGACTTGCGTAGGACTAAGATGCTGAGAATTCTGGGTATATTTAAACTTTTTTTTTCCAAACTAAAAAACGAGGGTTGCCATGTCAGATTGCTCGGCTCTGTTCACTCCAGCAGAAATATCTTGGGGAAGAATTCAGCAGTTACTCAACTACACAAACTACTGAATAAATAATACTTCTGTGCTTGTCAGACGGCAGCAGGGTGAACAGACTTGACGTTAATAATGTAACAATATAAAAGAAAGTTTCATCAGCGTAAAGACAGATATTTTACTCAAGTATGACGACGTTTTGGTACTTTTTTCCATTCTGAACATCAGCACCACATGGAGAACTGACCAGGAATCAAAAAGGCAATCAATAAAGAACAGGCAGAATTGATACTAGCATTGGTATCAATAAATCCTCATCAGTTCCCATCCCTGTTGCAGACCAGTCTAAAATATGGACTCACAGAAGTCCAGAAGCAGCTACACATTGGTAATCAGAAAAAAAAAGCCAAGCTCCCAACAACTCTCTGTGGCTTTACTGCAGTTATTTAAAGTGAAGCAACACTCCGGTGAAACTCGACCCTTGTCTGACCATCCGTGTGACTTTCTCCAGCTCCCTGTTGACTTAATGAGAACACACTGCAGATTTATGTGCATGAGTTTTAAAAGTTTTGTTGCAGGGGTTATGAATTTGTAGAAGCTCTTTTTCCTTTAGAAGTTATTATTCCTGGCACAAAACACGAGATCCTTCAGAGGCCGGAGAGCTGCTACGTATCGGATTCATTTACTTCTCCACATCAGCACTTTCTTTTCCCATCGCTAGAAGATTAAACAAGGGTTTGTACAGGGATCGTGTCTCATTTCGTTTACCTCTGCCCAGAAGAGGCAATAATGGGCTCCGGGACGCACTGCAAATGAACGCCACGAGGCGAGCGAGTGTGTTGAACTTGTTTTTTAAAAAAAACAAAAGTGACGTGTTATTGTCAGGAACTTCTTTTCATCCGAGAAGTGCAAACCTCGGCACATTCCCGCTCAACTCAAAATATACCTGTGCTGTCAGTTTGTGTTGCCGTGTTTATTGTATATGTTGTATAATGTATTAGGTGGAGGGAGCTGGTGGAGGCTGCAGGGGGAAGAGGGCGCCTGCTGATCTGCCTGCCCTGCTGCCACTGTTACTGTGGCCCTCGACAAGAAGCATTAAAAATGGATTAAAGATGGATGGATGGATGGAATAAAAAAGCCTTGGTTAGTCTTCTTGTCTGGCATTATCTCGATATTCAGCTGCAGACGCACTATACAAAATGTTTGCACCAAAACAAATCAAGTCAGACAAAATACAGATTATTACAAATGCACATTTAAAAACCCTGACCTGAAGTTATGAGTCTGCATCTCCCCAAATATTAAAAAATAAAAAGACTAAAGGAGAAGAAAGCTATCTTTTTGCCACATTTTCAAAATGTCCCTGAGAATTTTGTTGCAATCCATCATTCTGTGAGCAGGTGTCAAACTGTGTTTCTCGCACCTCAACGCCTCAAACACAGCTGCCGTTAAACTGACTGTGAATGTGCAGCATCATTTTAAATCTCACTGAATAGACAGAGGATTTGTAGGAGCGAAGAGGTGCAACAGCGAGAGGTCGCCACTGATGCACTGGATCATGAAGTGCATGAAATGTGTCCAGCCAGAGAACGACTCAGAAACTGTACTATGTCCACCACCTCTATCTTTAGTACACATAAAGTGGTAGATTAAAGTTTACTTATCTCAAATGCAAAATTCAGATTCTGTAAAAATGGTTAATGAGTTTTAAATTTGCTTCCAGATGTTCTTTCATCTGGTTTCAGTGCACAGTTTTGATGTCCCACGACAGACGTGTTCAGAGGATTTTCCACTCTGACAAGAAAACTGTTGTGGGAAAACATCTGCGGTGAAACTCGTCCCACATTTGTACGTGAAAATGGACAAAAATCTACTCTGAAGCTAAAGTTTAGTTAACCTTTACTCTGTCACTGTAACAACCTGAAATGATGTGCGATTACTTTGCCTCTTTTATGTCTTTCTCTCTGTTCTTTCTTCCTTTCATCCTCTCCGTTAGCCGGGGGGAATTGATGGAGATGTGTCAGGGGGTCCAGAACCACAGGTGTTTGGGAGGTAGCCGGTAATGAAAGGCTTCCAGCAGAATGTTAATCAAGATTAACGAGAGAGAGAAGGGCCAGAACGCAGTGGTGCCTGACAATAGAGCGAACTGACGAGGCGTAACAAACGTCGGCCTCGGTACAAAGTCCACGCAGAGTCGCTCGGCGGGGGAGTTAGGCCGGCCAAGGACGGACATGTTGACACCCTCCTGGATTTCAAGAATCATGGACTGTCGCTCGACGGAGTGTGTAAATCCGTCTTCCAACTGAGGAAGCAATATGGCACCTTCTGGATGACCGAGGCGCCGAGAGTGAAGATATATCCGTCTGTCAGGTCTGGGTCCATCAGAAATATCAAACTCAAAATTATATAGATTTACGGGGGAATACTGCAAAAGCAGGATAGAATATCTGCTTCCTCTCCCGTTATATCCCACAAGATGCTACTGGATCCATTTTTATTGAAGCTTTTTGTTCAAACCAATCCTTATCTGTTTCTGTAATACCACCATAGTGGAAAAGGGCAGATTGCTTTGTTCTACAAGAAATAATCCCCACTGAACTCCCTGCAAACATGGCTGTAGAGACACTTCTATGGAAGTGGAGTTTCACTGCAAAGAAGGAAAAAGACAAAAGAGAAAAATGGCCACATGAACTCCAATAAAAATCAGTCCTAGTTAAGAAATAAAATGCTGACTAATTATTAAAATTATCAACGTGCTGATAACATTTCATTTTGTTACGACCCAGCTGAAGGGAGACCCTGGCGCAACATGGAAAAATGAGACTTCTCTCTCCCCAGCTCCTCAGAAACATCAGACATAAAGGATTTGCAGCACATTTAAAAAAGGATTATTCAAAATCTTTCACACAGAAACATATCAGTGAGGAGAGCAGAGCCCGCGGGAGCTGTGGGGGAAGCACAGGCATTTTAAATCACAAGCTTTAAGGCCAGAACCAATCAGCTCCCTGGAACAACCTACACACTCAGTCAGTCAGGTGAGCACACCTGCAGACACACGGAAAATGTTTATACGACATCAGAGTCATATCATTTGTTGTTTCTCTGCACTATGAATGTCAAGCATGAAAGATTTAGTTATATTTCATTAATCCAGTGACAAGTCATCTGGAACATACACTAGTGTGTACTTGAAGTACCGAAACCAAAGCAGTCGATGCAGAGAAACGTCTCCTGTGAATTATATATTTAGATTACTACTACTCATGCATTAATGTAAATTATTGGGAATTTGGTTGGTTGGTTGTCCTGCTTTTGCTTTAATTATGGCACTTTCTACTTTCTCCTGTTGGTCTCCACACATACGCCCTTCTGTTACCGACAAATCTATCATTTCTCTAGCCCACCTGTAGCGTCTGTCCTCGTTTCCCCTGCTGAGAAGTGGTTTATAAACTGCCACTCGTCCTCTGAGACACTATAGGACAGTCTGCTTCTGACAGGACAGCTGCTGATTTTGGACTCTTGCATTGTTTATTTAGCAATTTCTGTTTCTGCAATGAAGTTTCTTTTCTGTCTCTTTGGCAACTAAACTTGATGCATCGACCCTCTTGATGATGTGGTCACTCTGGGTCTGCCTGATCGTACTATGAGCTATGATTTGTCCTGAACTGGGATTGGTGGTGCACAACTTGTTTTAGGAAACTCTGAATGATAACTTCGACGTGAAAGCCAGTGATCGGATCAAAATTGAGAAGAGAGTTTGAAAAAGAACCATCCAAACTCAAATGCACGTTAAAAACAAGCAGCGAATGGAATGAGACGCTGTTTCCGGTCTATTGTGCGGCTCCCAGAGGCATCCATGCATTGTTTATTTTTCCCTTCATAGGAGGCCTGAGGGAGGAGGAAATTACCTTGTCGCTCGTCAGCGAGCTGCTGTAATAGCTCTGTGTATTGTCCGTATGGCAGCAGTAAACATGAACGTTGGAGCGTGTGCTGCTGTAGGCGGACAGGTGCTCATGCTAATCAAGTGGGAAAGAGTGTGTAGTGTTTGTGTGCATGTCTGCAGTTGTGTCTTCGCTTGTGTGTGTGTGTTTAGTTGCACCATCTGTGTGCACTTCCTCCAAATGTTAGCGTGGAAGTATTCCTGTGTGTGCGTCACATCACACATCTACTTAAATTCAACTTTGTACGTGTGTGTGTGTGTGTGTGTTAGCAGCCTGCTAATGAGAGAGATCCCATTTCCATGCTGCATTAAGATGACACAGACACTCACAGGCAGACGGGATCAAAGGTCAGACTGTGTATTTACAAGGGGTTGTTCATTGTGGTTGTCGATCGCATCGACTTGTCTCGCCTGTCAGGTCACACATTAACCCTCTGACCTCTCTGCATCTACACATATTCATGAACATGTTTGACTATAAGTGCGGTGGCCTCTGTGGGCTTAACACGTTTTTTAGTAAAAGGAGCCTGAACCTTTATGGACACAGTTATTAATTCAAAAGGACCAAATCAAATATACAGTATGCACAAGATACACCTCCCAGCACTAAAACCTGGTGATGGTAAACAGTACATGGACTTGCATTTATATACCGTCCAAGTGCTGATAACCTTTACCACATATATGCAGTCACATGCACATTACTAAACTGATGGCAGAGGCCGCCATGCAAGGTGCCGACCTGCTCGTCAAGAGCGATGCAGCGAATCCTGTCCTAACCAACCAATGAAATCTGTACGCTCGAACAGTCACACACCAATGGAACAGCCATCAGCAGCAATGTGGGGTTCAGTATCTTGCCCAAGGACAGTTTGTAGCTGGAAATCAATACCACTTACCTTCGCATAGCTGGACAATGGCGATGTCCACTAAAGTGGCATATGGCGATGTCCACAGGGAGCCATTGCAATGAACAATCACGTCGCTGAGCTGTAAGAAAGTCATAAACAGGACATGAAGATGTGACATTAAGGGGCAATCCATCCAACAGTTTCTTTCAATAAAACAACTCATGGTGGAGCTACAGGTAAAGTCAGAAATACATCCTCTGGGGACCACGAATGTACATTTAAAATTTGGTGCCAATCCATTAATTAGATGTTGAGATACTTTACTTTGACCACCAAAGTCTTTAGCATTCATCCTGAAGGGACTTTGAATACCTATAGCAAATGTCAGTTATTCATTTAATAGTCGTCGAGATGTTTCACTTTAAATCGTCAGAGGATCATTAAAGTTATAGGTATTCTTCCTCCAGGCACCATAAATGTCTGTACAATATTTAATCGCAATTCATCAAGTAGTTGTTGAAATATTTAAGTGGACGAGCAGACTGCCATCCCTAGAGCCGTGCTGCTAGCATAGCCATAGACAGCTTATTATTTTCTTCCCGGCAGCAGTTTGTCAACCAATTTATGTTCGACTGTGGTTCAGGTCCAGATGTGATTCGACTGTTTGGTTCTGTTGGTTTGGCTGCACAGAGATCTCCTCTTCTGCTTCAGCTACTTCTAGTTTTGTAGTCCACAAAACGTTGTAGTAGTAGAAGTAGATGTGGAGTGTCACTATGAGACACTCTCTGCAAGCCCTCAGACCCCAATTTGATTTTAAAAGATGTTATTTAGATCCATTTTTCAGCCAAAGGTTTCACAGTAGCTGCTAAGCTAAAAGCCTTAGCGTGAAGCCTGTCCGAAATGGGTGTGAATAACGTCTTTTATAAATCAATGTGATTACTCCAGTGTGATTTATACAGCTTAGCCTCCAGCTTCTTCAGTTGTTTAGGAGAACGCTGCAACACTGCTTTGCTGTGGAGCTCCAGAATATTTTGAGGGGGTGAGAATAAAATGACTTTTATAGGAGCACTTAACCCATAAATAAAATTTCAGACAATTTACTTCACATGTACACAGAAACAGTTTACACAAAACCCAATTTCTTCTGGAACGATGTTGAAGTGGGCTTTAAGTTTCAGTTGTTCTGACGGCGGCATCGTGGCGTGCAGCGTGGCGTGCAGCGTGGCGTGCAGCGTGGCTACAGCTGGCGGACTGTGTGTTGAGTGTCCAGCAGTGCATTGAGCCGCCGTACCTCTGCATGTCTGTCTGTCTGTCCTTGTCGTCCTGTCTGTCCTCACAGTCTCTCTGCCCATGCGTCTGCCTGTTTGCCCTTCCTAATTATCCCCTGGGGACAATAAAGATTGACTGAACTGGACTCTGCGGTCTGTGAATGACTGATCGCTTGTCCGTTGCCGGGGTAATGCGGTCTCACTGTAGGCGAACCTGTCGACCTTCGCAGCTGTCTGTCTGCCTGCCTGTCCGTCTCTCTGAGTCCGTCAAACTGTCTGCCTCCCCCCCGCTGCTCCTTCATCTTGGTGCCGGTTTTAATGTCTTCCCATCTCTGCCGCTGCCTGTCTGTCCACATCTCCAACTTGTCAGCATCCTCTTCAGCCCACTCGTGTGTCCGTATGGCAGGTTGTGTTCATATTTAATTCACAAAGTCTTTTTCATGGCAGCAAGAGAGAGAGAGAGATTTGAATTTGTTGGTTGGGGTTTTTTTTTTTTTTATCAATGGCCATCTGAGAGAGCAGAAAGTGATTAATCGGGAGCCAGAACGTCTATTCCTGAATGGGGATCCTAGAAAACAGCTTTCCAAGCTTATCACTGGCTGATAGCAGATCTCAGATTGGGAGGTTTGGAAAATTACATTTCTCACTGGCAGCTTTGCCAGCTGGAAGTCTTTGTGAATGAAAAGAAACGATGTTTCCACGCGCCGTGGTGCACAAGCTGCCATTACAATGTGTCAAATGCTTTGTAAGCCTCAGTCAGATGGGGTTTGTTGGCTTGACATGAAAATGTGATGGTTATTGAAATCGCAAGGTTTACACAGCTTTTGTCACACTTTAGTAGTAGTGTTGCAGTTCTCACATCTGACTCGAGTTTTCAGAGTCAGACATCAGCTCCACATTTCTTCAGTAATAAAGCGTTAGAGGGCTACATGCACTGAAGCAGCTATTGCATCATTAAAGGAATACTCAAACACCCAGAGTCTACATCACTACACCATACGATATTATGCTCCGAGGCGCCGTCGAAAGTATCGTGTTAAGCTGGTGTCGAATTCTCGCAAATTGGTGGAGTTTTCTTTGATGGGAACAGCCGACGTAGGGTAAGAAAGTTAGCCTGCTTGAAGTTTCACCATAGACGGAGAAGATGGTTGATGTTCATCCCAATAGTCGAGGCGATTGTGGTTTCACGAGACCGAGTCTGACCCAACCTGCGATTCCCAGGCGATGTTTTCAATCCCCAATTCCAAAAAATTTGGGACACTGTAAAAAGTAAATGTAAAAGCTGCTTGTTAGGTGGAGCGCATCACCCTGCAGCCATGTGTTGGTATTCTTCCTCTGTTTGGGTTGACCACAGTTTGGATACGGTCTAATTTATTTACTTTGGGTCCCTCTTATAATTAGGTGTCACTGCTCTTGGGTACCTTTCAGAACAGGTTTCTTTTTCGCATGGATTGGGGTCAATGAAGGCCACTTTCCTCCTTTTTTCTCATCTTATTAAAGCAAACTTTGCAACTTCGAGTTTGAAAAAGTTCTATTTAATTAGTATTTGCTTGCTACATGCAGTCTGGGACATGTTTAACCTTGCCTAAAGGGAGAGGAAATGGTTAGCTTAGCTTTTATCAAAAATTAAGGGAAAATAAGGGCCCAGTCTCCAGGATGTAATGTCAGCGGTTAACGTTTCTGCAAACCACAGATGTGCCCAAGGTAGACATTTGTACCAAACTCACATTATTTGTTTATTAGCCGACTTTCACATCATGGAGGTGGAGGGGATGGTGGTGGCGTTATTACAGGCAGACCATCTCAATCTATGATTGTGGCTACCCAAACAGGTATATTTAAGCCAAACCATGATGTTTTCCTAACCCTAACCAAGTGGTTTTTATATGTAAACCTAACCAGAGCATAAGCACAGCGTTGTGAAATAGAAAATGTATTCTGAAAAGGCGTAAAGTTGTGACATAAACAACTTATCTTTGGTTTTGCTTTATTCTGGCAAATGGGTTTTTTAAAAAAAGAAATGCTGTGTCTTGTGTCTTTTATGGCTTTTCTTCAGGCTCACTAAAATGTGCAAATCTGGCAACTCCTCAGAGGATAGGACTTTGTGAAACGCCACATGTGGTCACTTGGTTCAGCTGCTTTTCAAGAAATAACTTCAAAAAACACAAGATATAATGTGCAAATAAAATAGTTTTGAAATGGGTGTTGGAAGGCACATTCTTGGGCTTTTGGATGCAAAAAATTCTTCTGTATTTCCCAAAACAGGATTTAAAGAAAAAAAAAAACTAACACCTTTGATGAAGAACACTCGCTGTATGAAATATTCATAAGCTACATGTAAAAATAACATTTTAAAGGGAAAAATATCTGCTCTGTTTTCCTGAATTTACTGTTGATTCACATTAAAACATGTAGGTTCTTCAAAAAAAAACAGTCTTCCCTACATTAGGACTAATTGTACCAACAGCAGCGCCTGTTATTTGCACATCAAAAGGTCGTCTGAGGATAATTCAAACACCCTAGTTTTTCTTTTACAGATGTTGCTTGTAGCGTGTTTAGGTAAGCCAGGTGTCTGTCCATTATTAGAGGAAAACAAACACACACACACACACACGCCGCACACTTAGACACACATTTTTTTATCCATTAAGCCCAAGTAAATGTCGTGGGAGAGCTTGTTAGGGCCGTCGAGTGCCTTAATGTGCCGGGGGACGAGATGAGTGATGGAATAAAACAAAGGAGGTTGTGTGTTGTGGCTTTCATCCTCCTGTGTCTTTAGCAGAAGACGTTATTAGTTCGTACTCTGATTAAAGACGAGGCTCGTCTAAATGCCCGAGAGTCGCTCACTCTATTAGCCCTCATCACAATCCGCTGTGCGCTCCGTTCAATCACCACCTTATTCTGTTTTATTTATTTTTAAGCCAGTTTTGATTACTCTGTAGGTTACACTGATGACTTTATTGATTAAATGAATATTCATTCTTTGCCTTTTCTGCCTTTTATTCACAGTGAATAGCGCTGTGCTAAAGTGCTAATGAAGAAAATGCTAATATAACAGAAAATCTGCAACTGATTTAAAACTAAATGGTTCAAAATATGGTACAAAACAAAAGATGTTTGCAGAGTTTTGTGGAGGGCCGGGCAGAGCGGGGAGCCACTGCTCAGCTGCTCAGAGCCGGCTAGAGAGTCTGGATCAGAACCAGACCTTCTGGAGAATAAACACCTGGAGTCACCTCAGATTCTGCTCTGATCCGGAACCGTTTACTGACGGGAGGAGAGCTGAGAGTTTACTTTTAAACTATTGTTATTAAAAAAGTGGATTTATCTTCACTCCTGTTTATCGACCTGACTGCAGCAGCGGTCCGCGGCGCTGACCTCTGGTTTCAGGTGTTTGTTTTCTGTAATGTCGACTTCTGACTGGAGCTGGAGGGGAAGTGTACTTTACTTCATGACCGTAACATTACAGAGAGGAGAGGGGGGGAAAGCAGAGAGAGAACCAGAGTCTCCGGTGAGTGCCGACTTCACAGAGTTGACCTCAATGTGTGCTCTGCTCACCAACGTTAGCTTACAGCCAAGGTACCGTAAAGTAAGATGGCCATTTGGGGCAGATAAACACTGCATGAGTGACGTGAACAAGCACAAACTTTGCTGCCATCAAACTTGCTTTACTGATTAAATTCTATCTGATGTGATTGACGAGGTAATGTTTTAGAGTTTTGTTCATCTTAAATTTACCCTATCCAGAAAGTAGCGACCTAATGAAACAATGTTACTTTGAGTAAACTTGTGGATTTCTCTGGTTTGAACATTGTTGGAAACATTTGGGATGCAAGTACACAACACAACAAAACATATATAACAAAGGTCTTTTTGTTTTTTAGACATTTCAATGCAGAATTTTAAGTTAATAAACTGAAATGAATTAAACTGAAGTGGTTGCGAATTCCATATTAATCCAGTCTTACCTCCGATACCTTCTTGTTTGCTCTTTGTTGGCTGTACATGAATAAACTATGAATTAGGTGCTTGTGTCATTAGGGAGCAGGCAATCAATGCACTGTAAAGGACATCCCTTGAACGTGTTTGGGGTCAACGCAAAGGCTGAACCTGAGAATAAGATGCAAGCAACCATCCTTTATGACTACAGATCATTAGTATGATGGATTATACCCTCTGATGATGAGTCTGATCCATCTCAAAGATCAATTAGGAGAAAAAAAAAGACATTTTATGCTGTAAGGTTTGCGAGTTTCCTATAGAAGTACAGCCACTGTCGCAGTTTCACTCAGGTCTAATCTTGCGTAGTTAAACGCTTTTATTTCAGTGAAGTTATGTTAATATGAGCCAGAAACAGAAGCTGCTGTACAGACGTCATCATGCACATTTGACATTATCATTTCCCCACAAAGCTGCAGGGTTTTCCTCTGCTCTCGGTGCCTGCAGCTGCCTGGATATAAAGGGGAAAAAAGGATGTGAATCTTAGATTTTCTTTTTAAAGAGATGTCAGAAAACCAGTAAATAATGTCATCACTCGGCTCACTGCTGAGACTTTGTCACGGAGTGTAGGTCTCGCTGCACCTCTCAAAGATGTCAGGGACACACTGTAGTTGTAAGGAAGAGGTTATGGCTGGATTTTGATCATCGTGGCTTTAAATCTGATCAAAATACACCTCTAAAGTTTCACACAGGAAGAAAACAAAAGTATCAAATGTACTGGATCCAGAAAACACCACCCGATATGTGTGAAAATCATAGTACAACTAAATCCACAAGAAGAAAGTCTCCTAGGTAGAAAACAGGAAGCTAATCTGCAGCATCAGCTCCATTAGCAGCAGCTGACCTCAGACTGACTCGTGCTGTGAGTGCAGGCTCCTTTACATCCACATAACTTCACATTTAATCAGCTGCGCCACATAAACAGAAAATCAATGTCACCCATTCTCATCACATTAATACCTTGTTAACTGGAGAGTAAGCAGGATTATAGTGGAAAATTTAAATATATCACGGTTTTTACCCTCATCTTTGTATTGATGGTACAGTATGTGTAGCATGGTGGCACGCCGGCGAGCTCAAGATGGAAACATTTTCATCCCCAACATGTAAGCATTCAACTAAATGTCAGCGTGAAATTAACCTGTTTAACCCTGCAGCGACTCCAGGTTTATACACTATCAAGTGTCATTCAAACTCACTCAACTATATTTTTCTCCAAAAAGGTGTCATTTCCATAAAACATCACATTTTGAATATTGTCAAAACGGGGGGGGGCGGGCTGATTTAAGAATATGAAACAAGCAACCATGAAGCCAAAATAATCGTGGATCTAGATTTTGACCTTGAGTCCTTCCTTAAGGCCCCTATCCTCATTATTCATAAGAAAATTGTCAGTTAAATTAGCACGAACCAGTAATTGACCAGTAAGCCTGGACCGTTCTGTCGGGATGCTTATCTTCAGTAAAACTTCCTGCTTCAAACGACCGCATCATCACATCAAATGCTCTCAAAGTGAGTTTCATGTGCGTTTACCTCAGATTTAACCTCTTATATTTGATGTGTTGAGTTTACCAGTGTTGATCCACTGGGGCTGAGTGGATTGAGGATACACAGCAGCTTCACACACTAGCTACTCCAGGTGGCAGCGAGGAGCAACCGTTTGAAAATTAAACTTCAATACTGTACGCTGGGTTTTTTGATGCTTCACATCAAAAGCAAACCTGAGGGGGGAAGAGATGTTGGATGGACTGTTCAGTGTTTGGACTAATTTCCTAATGGTCAGAGAAGTGAAGACACCGCCGGACTTTAAACTGAGGAATTAATCTGTGACACTCTTATCTACCCAAAATACTTTGAGGACATTTTGACTTGATTCATCACGTTTGGGTGGCGAACTCACAGAAGTCTACTGAAAATGAGCCATCCTCTTAAGAGCAGCAGCTCCTTCAGTAATCTCCTTTATTCACCGCTAATTGCGATCATTATTCCACGGAGACAGTGACTGATTCCATTATAGCCGTCGCTCCAGTCGGGACTTCTCCATTTCAGTCGCTTTCGCCTGAATCCTCCTATGGCTGTCAGCTCCACGCAGTCCCCTCAGATCCCCTCAGATCTATAAACATCCTGAGCAGCGGCGTCAAGGGAGCAGGCAACCAAAGACCGGAGAAGAGAACAGTGACGGGTGCCTTTTTTTTTTTTTTTCTTCCAAGAGGAAGGAACCGAGTGAGACTGCAGGAACGAAATGGCAGAGACATATGCTCCTTAAGGGAAATGAAGGTTTTTTTTTGTCCCTTTTGTTCTTTCCTGCTCAATTCATCTTTTTAAAGTTGTCACAGAGGTGAGAGAGGCGAGCTCTTGACTGAAAGAGTCCATTTTGAGTCCCAGAGCAGTCATGAGAATGTAGGTTATTCACAATGAAAAGCTGCCACAGTGCTACTGAGCGGGGTAGTGAACCCAGGCTGCTCAGAGGACATCAGCTTGTATTGAGCGCTCACACACTCTTCACTGGATAAATAAAAATCCCTGTATGGTCTAACTTATGCACCACAACGCTACAATATGAAGGAAAGATGTGGAGTCTCATGATGTTTTTTAGTATCTCAGTCAACCAACAGTTTCTTTCAGTTACTGGGAACTGTGTCATTTGTCAGGACGTAGTTGAGGACATTATCCGGTGCCGCAGGAAATAAGTTAGCATTTTTCCACTTCTAGTTCCCTCGTCTCGAAGTCGACAGGTCTTTTCAATGTATTCTTTGGGTTGAATGCCTGAAATAAGGTCTCGAGATTTTCACATTTTGTTCTACAAAAAGTAAAATTGTCAGTAAATACCCCACGATTGAATTTTAAAGCGTTTACGTGCCTTCAAAAAAAAGGCAGTTGCTAACAAATGTCTTAATGAGACTACCGAGGTTGTCGGGACGTTAAAGGTGCCATTTGTAAGAAAAGTTGATTTGAGTCTCATTCACATCTCGTCTAATAATGACACTCTTGGTTTCCCGAACTCATCAAAAAGTGGAGTTCGGGATGGCGGCCAACCTGTCCTACAACCCCCAAAGCGTCACTTTTTGACAAGTTGGGAATGAGACTCAATTTTCTTGCACCTTTGAACATCATTATGCTGTACACCGAGACTCAATGTACTCACTAGTTTAACTTTACAGGCCAACTTAGTTGGAAACTATTCTACCTCAAACTTTTTCTACCCTGTTGATAGCACAATTTATAGTAGAGTAAGACACAATGTAGTCCGTTTATAGCCTAACATTAGCTTTTTACTTAAAAATATCATGAAAGTGGTGTTCATCTATGGAGATTAGCTTGCTGAACAAAGTGTAAGTAGAATTAACTAATTTTCTGAAAAATCCTGCAGGCTTTTTAACGAGGGAACCAGGGCGATGCTAACTTCAGGGTTAGCCTACACAAATACGTTATTGCTGCAGCATTATTGTCATCATTGTGGAACTACCTGCCCAGAAATCAACTTTTTAAAATATATTTATTTATTTTTATTTGTGCTCATAGTTAGTCTATGAACTGTGCTGACAAACGGTACAATAGGTCAAAGTTGAAGTTGCTCTGCAGTTCTCACTTCATGACCATGGGTTGTCGAGTGGATGAACACCAAAAATGAGTATAGGTTCTGGTCCCTGTCCCAACATATTGACTTCAGTTGGTCTCTAAATGTTTAGTGTAGTTTTGTAAATGAAACACTGTTGTACTCACAGTGCAACAGTTGTACTGATTGTACCGTTTGCTCGAATCTCTTAAACCCATCAGGTGTATCCCGGTAAAACTGTGATTCTCGCTGATACAGATAAAAAGCAGCAGATCTGTTACAAAAGGGATATTAAGCCTTGAAAAACGAGTAAGACTTTAATTACGCAAAGACCGTGCGGATCAATACAAGGGACGCATCACTAACATTTTTTCCACTCCGGCCGACTCCGAAACGGCTTCATAAAGTGCACGTGTCCGCATACAAGATAAGACAAATCGAGCACGCCTCATGTTTAATTCAAAACGCATGCAAGTACATTTTTGCCCGAGTCTGGACTAGATCCACATCTGTGACCACATCTTGGCCGAGTGTTACAAAAAAAGCGTCGGAGCCAATCTGTCGGGCACACACAACCACTTCATTGGAAATCAGATCCATCATCCCTGACGCTGGCTGGAGGGGAAATAGAGAGAGTTTCATTAAAGAAGAGGCAGCACTATTGGTTAATTGACAGACATTGATGGAGTTTGCTCGCAGCATAATTCTCAAACAGGTCCTTATTTTTTGCAGCATCTCACATCTTAAATTACACACACTTTTACATCATTATTCCCTGGCCACTAACCCTCATGGTAATCATCACAAGTACATCACGAAACCACACACGCTTTCTCCAGCCTTGGTCTAAACCCAACTGTAATAACTCAATTCTAATGTCAGCCTTAGAATTAATAATAGCCTTATTTTTGTCCCTAGATGATCGATGAGTCTGAGAACAGTTTTTAAGCGCGGCGCAAGTACACCATTCGTCTGTTTCCATGTCTGTTCAAACAACCCAATTATCTATCGGTACCTGGGCCTCGGATGGGCGGGGCCAGGTGGTGTTTAAGCCTTGAATGGGTGTGGCTAATTATTAATTGTTCATTAAAAGCCTGAAATGGATATTGGTTGATCATGCCAAACGGTGTAATTGACCCAAGCGTCAACCATGTGACTGCACGTTTGGCCAAATTTACCTTTGAAATCATTTTCATTCCAACGCAAATGTCTGGTTACACTTTCAGAATAAAAGCATGAAAACTACTCTGCTAGGTTTAGTTATTTTAGCTTAAAATAACCTCAGAAACTATTACGAATGAACGATCAATCCAGGCCTCCTCATGAACTTTCTGACTCTTTTTACTCCATTTGTCCTTTGCTCCGGTCATTATCACTCCCTGCTGGTATTGCACCTTCGTACATGCATTTACCTTTTGTGCCTAGACAAGGTAAACTGTGACACTCACACTGCCCTCTAGTGGATTGATGTTTCCATGAAGTGCCTTGGCATGAGACTGGGCTTGAAGTTGCCATATTTATAATTTATTAGAAAACCACGGAGCTTCAGATACATTTTTTATAAACTTAAATGAATAAACTTCAGCCAGCTATGGATACGGACACATTTTACTTGGATGATACTTGTAAAAACGACATTACTGGATACTCATTTCAGCCATCATGATCTAAATTTGAGCTTAACCCTTGAACCACATCTTAATTTTCTGAACCGCCCTTCGAAAAAGTGAGGTCAAAACAAACTTTCCAAAAGGGTCCTCACTCTGAGGGTAAGAAACACTGTTCCCCACAAAGCAGAAAAAAAGTAAACATGTATACACACAAATCAAAGGCAGTGGTTTAATTTTCATATATGGTTTCCCAATTGACTGAATTCCACTTTCAATAAGTGCGTAATCATGTTGGGAATGTGAAAGCAGAAAATGCAAACACACACACCAAGCAGTAATTTGCATATCATTTGTTTTCCTTAGACCAAAGAGAAATTAATAAATTAAAACTCATGGAGCTGGTGCAGATATAGAGGGGGGATGTAAAAGAATAAACAAGAGGAAAAGTATCATTATAAAGTGAGAAGAGGAGCAGTGGAAGAAAGAAAAGTAATTACAGAAGAATGGAGGAACGATACAATTAACAAGTTAAAAATTCACATTGAAGTTAGAAATCTGACAGCCAGCTTTCACAACGCACAGCGTCTTCTGCTCCAGGACCTTGTCATGTTCTGTGATTAAAGTATCTCTGAGCCCCCTCCACATGGTGAAATCACAGTCAAGCTGGAGAGAGTTGTTGAAGCCATCTGCCTCATTAGAGACGCCTTTGCATGCGCACCAGAAGTACGATACGTCCTCTGAGGCTGGGAGATTTAGAAAAACGTACTTCACTACCTGTGGCATCATGAGAACCTAAAAACTCCTACAAATCAGATCCTTGAAACAAACCTCACTGGGAAAATTTAGAAAACACACAGTCGTCTTTGAGAAAAAAGAAGAATTCATTTGGGGATTACTGAGAAACACACTTTTACTAGATGCATGTTGTTCATCCGCCCACAGCGCTTGATCCGTGTTGACTTATAGTAGCAGAGTAGCCCCGTCTGAGGATACAGGAGTCCAAAAATCTCCTTTTTTGCCTGGAGGGAATCTCATTTAGCGCTCCGGTCATGGGTCCACATCAAAGTTGGCTGAATAACAGATTTTCTCCTGGCTCTGACTGTGTTGAATAACGCTGATTATATACAGGTACTTTACGGTCGGACCGCAGATAGATTTTTTTATTATCCTTCATTTATCTAAGGGGGATTGACTGAGCATATATTTACTTTTCCAGCATAGTGCCCTGCTTCACTCAAACACAGTTAACATGCAGTCACACCTGGGAACAGCTCGGCTGGCTGAAATGACCGTGATGAGTCAAAATGGCAAATAACGCACGGCGATGAAAAAGTAATGATACATGTTCGCTCTCCTCCTGAGAACTAGAGACGCGACTAGAAACAGGAAGCAGGCTGACATTCAAAACGGCACAGTGGCTGTTTAACACCAACGATGTGAACAATACTTATTCTGTGGGTTTCGCTTTCATAGGCAAAGTTAGGCATTGAAGAGCTTAATTTCCTTAAATATCTCCTTATTTACCATGTTCACAACACTTGATATAGAGTCAGTCCCTTAACTTGCTTATTTTCAATAATACTAAAAAAGGTAAACACTTTTGGCAACTTGGACTTTTCAAATGTCAATAAAAGTACTTATATTCAGTACATTTGACCGTATGTAATGTTTATCTTAATGCTGAAACGACAGGTTGGAGGGGAAGGTGCGTGTCTAACATAAAAATTCAAGGGCTCTGCATCCTTAACTCAACCATTTTTTTTCCCCCCCCCCGATATCAGTTATCGTCCTGTGTCCCCTGCATCTCCTGTGCGTACTGGTGGCCTTCACAGTCATAGCAACACAAATAAACACGTAACTCTTGAACTTTGTACGTGATGTAACATGTTACATCTAAAAAACGGAAATGTTTGCAACAGGTCAATGTTGACGAACGCTGGTCTTCTAGGTGTCCGTCTAACCCATCCATCAACCCCAACCTCCGCCCCGCTTGGTCTTGTTCGCTCTTTGAACTACATCACCTGACATTTTTAACGCCTGGTATTTGGACAGATCTGTTTTCAACAGAACTTAATGGGAAGGACAGGTGTATCACCTGCATGCATTGAACTTTGGTCTATGCACTGCCACACAATTAGAAAGTCTTAAGGGTTGTTGAAGCAACATTGTTTAGGATTACATGATATTTGGCTCATGAGATCTGCGATGCCTCTCCACGCTCAACATTTTCTTATCACAGATTTGGTTTTAATTATTCATTTATTCTCTTCTTACTAAACATTGCGGTATTACTACAAGACATCTCATTCACAGAGCTAAACATGATATCAAACTACAGTTATCTTGCACCAGAGTTGTATATTCACTTGCTCGAGGACACTGAACATAACAAGGATCTCATTCACAGTGCAGATTTTTTACTTCTGGTCTGGAATGTATCACATTGCAGCTTGGACAGAAAAACTATGTGCTTCTGTTTATAGTGTATGTACAGTTATAGTATGTGTGAAGGCATGTAGGCTGAAGGTCTGCCAATTCCACCCGGACAGATTCCTGTGCTTTTATTATACGAAGCATATTTATGGCTCCAAAGTCCCTCATGTAAAGGGTGTACTTCAAGCCATCTGCTTGATGACCTTTAATTCACCAGTTGCTCATGAGACGCACACTGTATACAAACCGGTCTGCACGGCCACACATGAAATTAAAAACTAAAATGTTGAACTTGAGAACGAGAAATACATTTTTCTGAATTGACAAGTGTATTCATTGAGCTAATAAGATATTTAAAAAAGGATAAAAGCTGACTCTAGGGCTAAAGTATCTGTCCCTCCAAAACAGAAGTATGAACCACATTCCCTCCCCAGACAGCTTAACATCCATTCACACCTGGGCTCACCTAGCCCTACCAACTCACATAGAGGCCAGTTGGGTCAACGACCCACAAGTAGCGCTAACGACTCTGTAAGGACGCTCCCACACAGAGTTTAAAAGCCTGCCAACTCCCCTCCAGTTAGTTAAAACTGAAGCCTCTTGGATGAGAGGTGAAACGTCTTGAAAAAGTCCAGTTGCCTACGATACAGCACTTCGAATTACCATGACCTGGATGACTGAGAACCTTCATCAACATGAACCACATTTAAAGGCTGTTCTGATTCAGTTTTATCTGTCACATGCTGATGATGCCACGCTGTTTAAGACCCTAAAGTTCAGGAGCTACACATGGTTATGAGACTGGATCCTTCAAAATAAAAAAATAAAGACCCAAAACCTCACAGCGAGTGGAGTAGAAGGCCGGCGTGTCTACTCGTTAAGATCAAACCTCTTCAAGAATTTCAAAGTTGAAGTCCCACTGGTGAACTGGATCAAGTTTCATGATGTAAGAGTTGTCAGATAGATGTGGGTCCAACGCTCGACATAAAGCAATCCGTCAGTCAATCTTGATTTGAAGTGATGCCGCTCAAAGTCAAGTGTCTGACAAACTGAAGCTTTGTTCAGTCTGCCGACAAATCAAAGTTGTTTCTCAAATCAGACCTTTATTATTTATTTATTTACTTAAGTGATCAGATTGGATTTCTATGTTCAGACATGCGGACTGAGACATCTGTGGAAATTTGATCTAAGTGCAGCTCAAACCAACTCCAAATGTAGCAAGGATGTTTATTTTTGTTAATCTTTTTATATAACAACTCATGATGGACCAGAGATATCATCTTCTGTATTTCAAGAATTCTTTGATATCAAGCTGTGGCTCAGGAGATCAAGCTGATCCTCAACCCAGCGTCAGTATTCACAGGATTTTTCCCAGGACAGACCAAATGGACATCAGAGTTGAATGCCTGTTGTGTTTTATCAGCTGCAGAACTGAAGCCGACATCCACTTTAAAACAGTAACATCATAGATTATCACTTTAAACCACATTTACTATTGACAAGACAAAAGAGGAAGCCTGGAGTCACTCTTCATCACAGCAGCTGATAACCACAGCACTGAGGAGCAGGAATAAAAAGTACAATCCATCAACCGGCAGCTAACTGACATTTTACTCTCACTGTTGACGTTCCTATAGATCAGCGCTGTATGTGGAGATGATCTGGTGAATAAGCATGTTAGTGATGGTGGTATTCTTGGAGTTGCTCCCGTGGGGAGTTTAAAGTGATTATGAAGGATCTCGAGGCGGCCTCGACGAGGATCTGCCCGTGTTTGGTTTGGGCTGGGACTTAGACTTCGGCTTCATTCTGCTCTGCTGCTGCTGCTGCTGCCTCTGAGTGCTGACGTGCCGTTTTCACAAATGGCTTTCTGTCACCGATTTCTCAGCCAAGTGTGTCTGGACGAAGGCATTCACACTCAGAGGAAGCCCCCAAAATGGAGGATGAAACGACCCTTATTATTTCTACTTAAAGCGTTGCGTGCGAGGATGTACAACCCCTGAATAATTACTTGACATCCCATTAGGGTTTTTAAAAGTTTAAATCCTACAAAAGAGATTTGATCCTAAATGACGTTTCTTATCTGACAGAAGGGATTCCTACTGTACTCTAAATAATTAAAGCTGTGCTGAGAGGTTTTGAACAGTTCAGGCACTTTTTATCCAAATAAAACTCTGGGAGGAAATAGAAATAACGAATACTCAATGTCCACAAAAATTCACTCGTGATGCAATACAGCAAAATAGCTGCGATAAAAAAACTAAATGCTCAGTATTTGTTGTGACTACTTGGTTAGGTGTTGGTACATTTTGATGCCTGTGTTTTGACTTGTTGAAAAGTGTGTATTTGCACAACACAATCATGTAGTACGCAGCGACTCCACCTCCACCGTCAAAAATGACCCGAGAGCTGAATAAACACCACTAAAACCGTAAACCACCAGATTTTCACAATATAACAATTTCCTAGAGAGCAAATTAAAAGTCTCCTTGGGACTTTCTGGCCGACGGTGGCACTTTGGAGCAACTTCTGAGGAGTTGTGATCAGCATGCAAAAGTGTTTCCTCGGGCTGTCAATTTTAATTTGAAATTTGATCACTGGAAAATGAAAAACCTTCAATAATAACATTCACTGTGTGCGCAGCAGGTTGAGTCGTGTACTCTCCTGTGGGGCGGTTTTAAAATGTAAAAATAAATCACTCCTGTTGCTCCCTCAGTAAAATAGTCAATTGTTGTCCCCTCATTCATGAAAAGTGTGGAAGACTATGGAGTTGTTTTGTTCGGATAATCGTGACTGCAAACCGTCTGAAGTAGCGTGAGGAAGGATTTTAGCACAGATGGCAACATCGGCTGTTTGCTGATGTCGTCAACACATCCTTATAATTTACAAAAGGATTGAAGAGGTTGATTTCCAGTCACTCCTAAAACAACATGACCGCATCAGCGACAGGCTTCCCTTAGCCAAGAAAACCTGGTTGGTTATTTTACAGTCCCATGCTCTGGATTTTTAACAATCATTCTGTGTGCATCCAAACCCTGATACATCTTCTTCCTCCTCTCCACAGAGCTGTGTTGTTGCTCCAATCTTATTAAAGAGATGCATCTGTGAGCCACCACTGTTGCACTGGGTGACATGTTCCTTCATTATAAAACACACACAGTAGTTCAGCCCGACATACACTGCACTGCTGACAAATACTCACTAGAGCAGCAAAAAGTGTCCCGGAAGGTGTCTGACAATAGTGATAAATGCAGTATTTAATCTCGTTTGGAGTAAAGTTTGCTTGAAAAGAGGAGGATAACATTCATTTCACATGGTTCTATCCACAATGTTGGAGGTATATAATAAAACGTCTTAACCACTTGGCACCAGGATGCACTTTTCTTCCTCAAGGAACTGGCTGACTAAATTATTCTGCACTTAAACTCCACAAGGAACCATTTACAGAGCACGCAGGACTTCACTTTATCACTGTGTTTGCTGGCAACTGCCCCCCTCTGTTCAACTCCAAACCAAATGTGATTATTTCTGCCACCACAGCAGCTGTGTAAGCAACAACCCCCCCCCCCCCCCAAAAAACGCACAATCTGCAATATTTAGGAATAAAAATGAAATCATGACTTCCCCCAAAATGGACCCAGCCGGCCCTCATGTGGGTTGCTAGTTGAGCCCAGGTGTGAATGTTTAAGCTGTCTGGGGAGGGTGATAATGTCTTAGGACGCCTCCTCTGTTCAAACCATCTGTCTTCTCTGGCCAAGATGTTTACATCGTTAGTATAGAGTTCAGTAAAGCAGAACTCATAAAAACAACCCCCCAGCCCAAACACTGATCTCATTCACAGAGACTGAATGCATAAAAAATATTAACTTTTCCTCACTTTATTATTGATACTAAGAAAAAAAACAGCCACAGCAGTTTGAGACTAAAAAAAGACGATGTACTGCAGCTGCACCGACATGTCTCAAGAATACCGACTGTGTTCAAAGGAGGCGTTTTAAGTGAAAAAAATGCAAATGCTTGTTTTAATTTGTCCTCTGTAATCCTCCATATAGATTGAAAAAAATCCTTTAAAATAGGCCAGGAAGGCATTCATGTTTCTGTGGCAGAGCTCCAAAGTAATTCATTTCCCCGTAGTTCAATAGATTGTTTTGACTTTCGCTTTGCCGTCTAAATTTTCCAGATGATAAATGTGCAGCTTTAGGATTAGCTTATGGTAATGTGATGCTTTTATTCATCAGGCACAGAGAACACACACACACACACACACACACATCCATCTATACCCACGATGATTTATATGAGCCCAGTTTCTATTGTGTTAGAGGCTTCAGATACTACCTACGAGTTGTTTCAGTGAATTACACTTCCAGAAAGCATCTCCCCTCCTCGCCGGGCGTCCCCGCAGCAGCTTAAATGTTTCGGTCAGCTTCAATTTGAGTCCTGACAAAACGGCTGAACGCTCGCTCAGCCGGGCGAGTTCTCCGAAAATGCAACATCACCACGCTGTACTCCTGTCTGAGCATTGTTTTACATCGTGACCGTCAGCCAGCCCACATTACATGAGTTATTAAGCGAATGTAGAATACGTACAGCGTTTGGCTTTGACCTCCTCACTCCCCGCAGGGAAACGCCGAACTCAGCACAGCGGGGAGTGACAACAGGTGGTGAAGGGGATGCTCAGGAAAGCTACATTAAAACAGCAGTAGGCAGCTTCATGTGCCAGAAAAGTGGAGTTGGAGAGAAGTGACATCACCAGACCAGAGGCTGTAATAGGTGCTACGAGCATAACACACCCTAATCTGATTTTCCGATGGTCGAGGTTTGGCTGCATCGATTTTGATCGTTTATTCAAACTGTCCATCATGACGTCGTAAACATCTGGATCTGGCTAGTGTGTGCATTTGTTTTTGGAAGAGACTGAAATGAAGGAACAGATTTTTTAAAACCATTTTTCAGCCGTTTGCAGAAGCTGTAATGTGACGATGATGAAACAAAGTACACTTTGTTTTAGTGGCATAGCAACACGTAGCAGCTTCTTCCTTCAGGCTGAGCGCGTCCTCAGTACATCCTCAGCACTCCGCCATGAAAATACTTTTATATTTTATGACTTCCGGATAACTGGGAATCCGACCAGATGACGGGCTTTTAAATAACTCTATAGAATTAAGATGGTCTTCTTATGTAGGTCACTTGGATGAAGTTGAGGTGTTAATCATGAATCTGTTCTCGTGAAGTGCACTGCTATGATTAAAAGGATGCGTAAGGATGATCATGACGCAGTGAGAACGTGGTGGTACGGGCAGGAAAATACCTACGAACCACATACAAACATTAACAAAATATATGTATTTATAAGGATGCAAACAGTCACTCAAAAATGCCTCTTCAGGGGATAATGAAACTGAAATGCATGTCTTCTTTTATCACCTCTAAAGTCCCCAATAAAACAAAATGGGGTAAAACTGAAGGTGTACAGAGGGGCTTGGATATCAAAGGGTCCAGTTTAGACAGAAAACAGAAGAAACCTGCAGGCGTCAGGCTATTTAAAGGAAAGCAACACAAACACACTTGCACAAAATAAGCCCAGTCCTGATGCAGGTGATCTGATTAAATGCTGACTTCTGATCGTCACTCAACCAGGTTGTATAACGCTCACAAAGGACAGCAAAGAAATCTCAACAGGGTTTACCTGAGGTCTGGATGAGGTCTGCAGTGTGTCAGGGAGAGAAGATTACCCAGGTGTGCAGGTCTCCACCTCTCTTAAGCCTTCACTGAAGGGTGCTGTCACACCCTGATTGGCTGAGAGGAGAATGCCCCAAGCTGCTTTCATTCATTAATCAGGAGTCAGTCTCCACAGCCTGCACACAGGTGATCTGAATCCACTGCAGTCAGTCCAGAGTGACTCTGAAACTCAGCTTAAACAAAAGAAAGAGAAAGTATAATGGGACTGTGAGAGAGGAATATGCTGAGTGTGTATCTGTGGTCTTGATTTAACAGCTTCATTTGAGCGAACTGAAGACCGTCAACAGCATTTCATGTTGATACAGAGAAGATATTGATATTATGCGCTGCGTCGGGCTCAACTGTCAAAGCTACTGTTTACCTGCTGAGTCAGGGCACAAAGACAGATTTGCTGACATCAAGTTTATTCAGTCTCACGTATAATGACTTCTTTCATGCTAATCTTGTTTTTCGTATTATTTACGTTCTCATAAGCAGTCTACGTTTGTTTTATCCTGTTCAGCCTGTAAGGGTGCTTCATAACTTTGTCTGCATAATTATGTAAATATACTGTGCAAATGTTTGTCTCCTGTCAATCTCAATAAGTTTTTGGGAATAAATACATAAATATCTACAGATCAGGCCAGACTCAAGCAGCATGTAATGAGCCTGAATGTGATTAAAACTTAAATACTTCACATCACATATGCTTCTGCAGACTTACACTTTTTAATAGCACATTTTCAGCCTGTTGACATTTCACAAACCCCACGGCCGTCCTGTCACTGCCGGCACTAATGTCAAAAGTTGCTCCGTACCTCCAGACTTCCAGACTTCTCCTGCCGTGAGGACATTTCTCACGATGCTAATTTCCCCTTCACTTCATTTTCAGTCCACAGAGGGGGCGAACTGACAAGCTCCTAAATGTCACGCAGAGTGCTGGCAGGGGCCGGAGGCGGGGCCATGTGCCACTTGTTTGACACCGTGGTTTCACAAGCTCACATCTCCTGACTCAAAATAATGAAATATATAATGAATAAGATGAGACTTGACCCGACCGAGCCTCAGGGAACAAGAGTCTGACCCGGCCTGATGGTTTCAGGCTCAGAATCCAAATTTAAATATCTTCAGATCATCTTTAACACCGTTACATATTATGTCAGCCGTCTGTGAGGGTGAATGAATACTTCATGAAAAGTTGTACTTCACCTTCTCGGTGCACCGGCTGCCGCTACACCTGCCTCGGCTACTCGTACATGACCACACATCACGATTCAGATGAAGATTCAAATCGATCAGATTGTGATTAAAAACCCATAATTGATGCACCACGATGCATCAAAATTTAGGATTTTGATAAGTACAGTTGTTTTTTTCTTTCTGTTATCTTTGCTCAGCCATCCTAAGAGATCCCTTGAGAAGAAGCTGAGAATGTAAATATGACGCGTGTTCAACCATCCGACTGGTTTAACCGTCAGAAATGTACAGCACAGTCTTACAAAATAGTTTCAGGTGATTATAATGTTGAGAACTGGAGGTTTAGGCTTCTGATTCTTGACTTTTCTGCATCGAGACAATGTTTCAAGAGAGAACTGTGATGCATCTAAGAATTGATCTTTTCCTGCCTGCATGTCGATGTTTACCAGTGGTGGATTTAAGAAATTTGGGGCCCAAGGCAAAGGCAGTATGTAATGTAAGTATATTTACTCAAGTGCTGACTAGACATATTAGGATTTCATGCAACTTCAATTTTGTCTTTATTTGTAGGTCCCCCAAGATGGAGACACACTGTTCAATTTTAGGAACCGTTTTCAAATCTAAATGAAATTAAAATGAACTTGTTAAGGATACAGTGCAACATCCATGCAGGATACAATGATTGCATCCTGCATGGATTTCAGCTAGTCACACTAACGGAAACAGGAAGACACAGACAGTTATGTCAACACCTAGCAAAGTAGAAAAGTTTCCTCTCTGTTAGCTCTTACTACAAAACATGTATTCAGGAACACGCATCAATTGATAACATTTTGAACTGACATTGCTGCAGATGTAAAAAATGTACCATGGGTCATTTTTATAATCTATTTTACAAGTGAAGTCCCAGCAGCTGAGTCAGAGCTTTAAGGTCTGAACATTGAATGCAATTGTATAAATCACTGGCTTTACATCTTTGATCAAGGTTTTGACCCATATCATTTTAAAAATGTCATATTTTACCTTTTAGAGTTATCTATCCCAGCTATTGATCATTAAAAGAGCCTTGGCATGTGGCCCATTTAAACACTGTATCCTTAACAAGTTAATTTAAATTTCATTTAGATTTGAACACAGTTCCTAAAATTGAACAGTGTATCTCCATCTCCACAACCTCATGGTGGCGTTAGAGGAAAGTCTCCAAAGTTTCTTTTCACCTTAGTGGAAGTTTTTGGCCTCATTGCCTCAATAAAACAGGTAGGTTAGGTAAACAACAACTTCTCATGGGTCGTAAAGCTCCTCCCACAATAAGGCACCAGCTCACCTCATGTTGAGTCCGAACCTCAAACCTTTTCCATCAAGTGTGAACGATACTCAAAACCAAACACGTCTTCTCGCCACAATGCATTCCTGTCTCAACTACACATTTATCTAAATAGTCACATGTCAACTTTCAAACATTTATTTGACCCACAAAGAATCTGTGCTTTACTGACGTCAGAAACAACCTCTCGAACCCCCGTATCTCTGGCTGGTGACACATCTCCCTGCTGGCCTCTGTTTTTTGACCGTCCATAAAACCAACCGGGGTTTTGAAAAACGTTCTCCAGACCTTTTCCTCTTGCCAACAGCCACTGATACATCATCTGCAGGACTGTTACGGCAGCGTACTCTGTTATTACGAAACCATCCTGCAGGTCAGAGGGAAGGTCTATTTTCAGAGCCAGGTGCTCGCCCATCGACACACACTACGTCAGCGGTGGAGGAGTGAACGGAGGACACACACACACACACACTATGGACATTAGCCAGACCAAATGAAAGCGATGAGTCCGTCACATTAGCTTTTCTGACACATATACATGTGGTTTTCTTTCCTGTGGCAGTTCTGACGATGTTGGGTCCAGTGCAGCACTAAAACGCTGATGTTTAAAAACTTTGGCCTCTCCTCATGTGTTGTCAACGCTGGAAGGAGATTTTTAAAGCCGAGTCTGATTTATTCTCGCAGCACCTTCGGCTGCGGTGGAGATTTTTTCTCACAGTTGTTGCTCGCAGCCGCTGAATGAACGCAGGAGAGGGACGAACACACAGTCTTTCTCTCAAAGCATCAACTTGTTGAGTTTTTGTTGTACCTGTTGGAAAACCTGTGAAACCAGTGTGAAGTGTGTGTGTGTGTGTGTGTGTGTGTGTGTGTCATTCCTGGGTCTCTCTGTGTTGCTCTGAATTGAAACCCTGATTCCTAAAGCGGTTGTGCTGCCGTCTAAAACCGAAATATGCTGTTTCACAAAGTGGAATCATGGGAGTTGCTGTCTTCATTGTTAAACAACCACCACTGCTGATGAAAATCTAGTTAGTTCACCAACTTCCTTCCTTCCTTTGACAATAGTTGGAAACCTCTGGGATAATGTAAGTACCCAGCTGTCTTTTTTTTAGACATTTTAGTCTTCGGTAGTTGTATTTCTCTCATATTTTGAGCATTAGTCCTCCCTCCTGGCCCACAGCTCTGATTAGTGAACACACCTGTGTGCAATCAGATCACAGCTCCTCTCAGCCTGCACACCAGCTCCTCATCAGTCCATCAGCACTGCAGTGAAGCTCAGACCACCACGACTTTTGTTTTTCACCTGCGCTGTAAAAAAACAAGTCAAGGCCAAAATCTGGTTGTTAGTCAAAGTGTCTCCTCATGTTGCCTCGTGTTTAATGCTTGCTTTCTTTGCGCTCCAGCATCATCATCTCACCTGCCAACCGTGCCTCCAAACCTCCCAGCCATCACGCTGACTTTGCCAGCCTCAATTCCCCGCGGTGTGCCACGCTCACGCCTCACCAGCCTCCGCCACCATCCAGCTTCATCCTGGGCCTGTTTTTGAGCTCACTGCCCGTCTGGTGTTTGACTGCTCCTGGTTCCTCACATCTTTAGATACTAATCAACGAGAAACTAATGACAGGACAGGATGTGTGACTTATTGTACTGTGTATGATTGTAAGGCTGACAACTTGACCTGAATGGGATTGTTTTTACTGTGTCCTTGAGTAACTTATAAAGTAATCACACTACAAAGGAGAGGTATGAGTAAATGAAATGCTTTCTCATGTGTCGGTGAGTTCTGTTGGTCCATGGAAAGATATGAGCGCATGCAATACTTTGCTGTGTTTTCATGCCTGCCACTATGTGCTGCATCTTAATCTGCAGTGTGTGTGTGTGTATCTGTGTGTGTGTGTGTGTGTGTGTGTGTGTGTGTTTGTGTGTGTGAGCACCCTCTTTGTATTTTCCCCTCACCAGTCTGTCTCCAGTGTATTAGGACTCTGGCAGGGAGGCTTTTTAGAGCCCAGAAGTCGATTTCCCGGCGTCCAATTTACAACAGCAGCACCGCAGCGTAAACAAGAGCCAAGATGGCCGCCTGTCTGTCTTGTCCGAGGCTCTCTCTGATAATTAGGACCTATTTTTAAATGTCTCGGAGCCCTCTGACTGGCCAGGCGGCTGGCCGGCCGGCTGCTGCTCGCCTTTTCTATATTTATTCCCGGGAAAACAACATGTACCATGGCAGCAGGGGTAGGAACAAGTGTTGAGAGGAGAAGGGAAGGAAGCTCACACACCAACAACAACAACCTCTTCTCGTCTTTATCTTTGTGGGTCGCTCACACACACACACACACACACTCACACACACTGGTCCATTAACGATGACGGGCTGGTGGAGGATAAAAGCGATGAGAGATCATTTCATACACTCTGCTGTCCTGAACAAGGAGGATTTGAGTCAGATAAAGATAGATGAAAGCACGTTTTTTCACCCTTTAGAGCTAAAATTACTGCCGTCTGTCTCTTTACAAAGCACTAAAAATAAACTCCGGCACTGACAATTACTCGAAATCTTAAAAAGGCAGCATTGAGCATTCTGACGATCATGTAAGCGACAACGGCGACGCGCTTTCCATGCAAATGTCTTCTGATGAGAACATTCTGCGGTAATTACACGTGGCGGAGAGTCTTCTTGACAACAGAGGAAGGTAATAATTTGTGGAGATACAAATGATTTTAGATTAAGCCTAATTGGCAAAAGAGTTTTGTCTTTTGAGAGCTCAATCCGAAACTGTCATTAACTTCAGTGGGAGTATGTGTGAGGGTTAGGAGGAGGAAGGGGGGGGGGAAAAAAGATGGCAGACTCGTTTGTGAAGAACAAACCCCAGCGGTAATTATCATCCATCCCCCTCCGGGCAGCAGAGGGAGGCGGCGGGAATGAAAAAGTTTTGCTGTTTGCCACAATTAGGAGGAGAAATTACAAAATGTGAATCCGAGCAACAGCGAGAGGAGTGAAGTGCGTGTTTATTCACAGCGGTTCATTACTCATCTTTGATTCAAAAACTCGGCATTCAAAGTGGGACATGAACTGTTTCCTTTTTTACGACAGTGTGGTGAAGAGGAGGAGGAGGAGGAGGGCGGGGGAGCGAGGTGAAGAGGAGGTAAACAGCTCGAGTCATTTTCAGCTGACGAAAAAGAGAAGAAACGGTCTTTTAACATATTTTTAGCCTCCAACAATAAACAGTTACATAATGCTGCATTTCCTTTTTTTGACAATAAACATATAATTGGCTTCAATGAGTCATTAAAGAGGCTCAATGTAACAATTTTAATATATTAAGCACTTTCTTATCGGCAGCATGTGAGTGGATTTTACCTTGACATGAAAAAATGAGACCTCTCCCGTCTCCCTCTGTTGACTATACAAGACTGTGGATGACTTTGTGAAGGTCTCGGGTCAGATTTAACCGCAACAGTCCAAAAGATGTGACTTCATGCTCGTGCGCGAGGTTCCTCGTCTCCGCTCTGCTAACAGAGAGCAACGTTAGCTAACGTCAGAACGAATGATTGAATTCAAATCCACAAGGTACAAGTGCCAAAACATTTATATTTCAAAGCTGGTTGTTATTTGAAATGTTTCAAACATAAAGATTGAATGAATTTAAACATTTTCTCACCTCACTTTAACATTTAGGGCATTTAGCAGAAGCTTCTGTCAAAAGCGACTAACAGCAATTGATTCATACACTGATGGCGGTGGCTGCCATGCAAGGTGCTGACCAGCCCGTCAGGAGCAGATTTGGGGTTCAGTATCTTGCCCAAGGACACTTTGGCCAGGGTAATTGAACCAGTGACCTTCTGAAAACAAGATGCTGGCTCTACCCCTGAGCCACAGCTGGACGACTTTAACAGAGTCCCATCAGTGACACGTCTTTTTCAACCACACATGGTCAGTGGTGACAGAAGTACTCGAGTAAACATGATGCTTTTAAGTGTCGAGGTGCAGAATTAACATCTAAATATGTTCAAAGTACCAAAAGTAAGTAAGTCGGTACCGATTATGCAAAGTGTCCTTTCATCCTTATATTATCTGCTCTTTTACTGGATTATAAAACTAAATCTATAAGCAGTATTTCAAATTTATTCCTGGCCATGATGGGCCTCATTTAAAAGGACATAATCCCCTCGACAAAGACTCAGTGGAGCTGAGGTGTTTCCTCAGATTTACTATCATAGAGAGTAGAAGGCTCTTCTTCTTAAGGAGGCTCTTACAGAGGAGCAATCAAAAGCATCCTGACTGGAAACATCACAAACTGGCATGGTTGACCACAGCCCAGGACAGGAAGGCTCTACAGCGGGTGATTAAACCACCCAGAACATCACTGGTACCATCTACAGCATCAGCGACATCGGTGAAGTGAGACGTCTGCCCAGAGCCCAGAGGACACTAAAAGACAACACCCACCCGAGCTACAGTCCGTTCACCCTGCTGCCATCTGACAAAAGATACAGAAGTATCTGCTGCCGTGACACCAGACTACACAGCAGCTTCACTCCCCAGGCTGTGAAGCTCCTGAACTCATCCTCAAGGCTTCATTTTATAAAACAGACTCTCTTTTTTCTGTCAATGCAGCAAAGGACTCAAACCTAGTCTGTATTTGAAAGTTAAAAAATAAGGTTTGAAACACTTTTTGCCCACAGATTAATCTTCTGCTACACATGTGCACAGTTTCACAACACCAACTTCTTTTGCTGCAGAGCCACGACGCCTCACTTCACCAGAGCACCTGAACAAAAGTGGGTTTAACGCCTCATGTTTGAACAACCTCAACTTTTAATGGTAATCCAGTAAAGGTCCACAATCCAGCTGGGTAGCAGTAGCTCGGTCTGTAGGGACTTGGCTTGGGGACCGGATGGTGGACTGTTCAAGACCTGCTTGCTGCCGGTTGGTTCTGAGTGTGGACTGGTAGCTGGAGAGGTGCCAGTTCACCTGCTGGGCACTGCCGAGGTGCCCTTGAGCAAGACGCCAAACTGCTCTGAGCACCTGATTACTGGGCGGTGCCTCGCTCAGACAGATGGATGGATTAAAAGCACTACAGGTGGTAAGAGGGAAATATGTGTTTTTTTAAAGGGGCATTATGCAGTTTGGGAAGAAATTCAAATCTTTAATATTTACAATAAAACAAACTCAGAAATGTTTATTTATTTTATTAAGTGAATAAACAAGCTGTTCTCAGAGGAAAATAGAACAGTGATTGAAGCTAGAAAGGTGGCAGGGTCCGCCACATATAAACAAAGTATAAAGTTGTGTTGTCCTTTAAGGTCAGTTTGTTTATTCAGTCGTGAAAACAAAGTTTGTTTATTTAGTTTATTTAGTCATTCAGTCAACAAAGATCTTTCTCTTCTCATTAACATTTCTTCCCCAAAACTACATAATGCACCTTTAACTTCATTAAACAGCCGACTGATGATTTCAAGTAAAAAGTATTTAATAATATTTTCCAAGCAGACATGTTACTTTCCAGCTTGTACGTGAACTCTGTGTACATTATGTAATTATGCAGAGAAGCCAAACAAAAGAGCTCGACGCGTTTGTTTCTGCTGCGAGTTAATGAGCCGCCATGAAAGTTTTTTTTCATAATCGTTCACAAACAAAAGATCAACAAACTCAGCCGAGCAGTCGCTGCAGTCAGCAAGTGTTCGTACTGTAAAATGAGTCATGGGCCGTTCAAAGATTAGAGTCAGTTTTAAGGTGACCGGCTGATTAATGAAGTAATTGTTTTCAATGTACCTGAACATAAAGAGCACAAGACTTCCTCAGATCGTATGTTTACGTTTACTGACTTAATAATGTGTTTGCTTCTGTTTGGCTGACGGAAATGTTTGAAATACCGTCAGATATGAGAGAATAAAGCAGGAGATGGAGAGGATGAGAGGAAGAGGAGGAAAGGAAGTGGGAAGGATGAGAGGAAAGAGTTGAGGAGAGTGGGAAAGGAAGAAAGGAAGTGGGAAGGATGAGAGGAAAAGGTTTGAAGGGGGAAAAAGAGGAAAGGAAGTGGGAAGGATGAGAGGAAAAAGATTAGGAGGGAGGGAAAAGAGGAAAGGAAGTGGGAAGGATGAGAGGAAAACAATTAGGAGGGGGAAAGGAGGAAAGGAAGTGGGAAGGATGAGAGGGAAAAGATGAGGAGGGAGGGAAAAGAGGAAAGGAAGTGGGAAGGATGAGAGGAAAAAGATTAGGAAGGGGGAAAAAGAGGAAAGGAAGTGGGAAGGATGAGAGGAAAAGGTTTGAAGGGGGGAAAAAGAGGAAAGGAAGTGGGAAGGATGAGAGGAAAAAGAGGAAAGGAAGTGAGAAGGAGTGGAGGAAAAATAGAAAAGGAAGTGGGAAGGATGAGAGGAAAAAGAGGAAAGGAAGTGGGAAGGATGAGAGGAAAAAGAGGAAAGGAAGTGGGAAGGATGCGAGGAAAAAGAGGAAAGGAAGTGGGAAGGATGAGAGGAAGAAGATGAAGAGTGATGGGGGAAAGGAGGGAGAGAAGGAGAGAGGAAAGAAGGAAGGGCAGGCTTGGGGAGGGATGAGGAGAGAGGGAGGTGGGAGAGGATGCGAGGACAGAGGGGACAGGGTGGATGGAGAGAGACGACAGAGTGACGGAGAGAGGACAATAATAAAGGAGCGTGTGCGTAAAGGTGGAGGAGGAACCATCCCGCAACGGGCAACTTAGTTTAGCATTCAACACGTGTCGCGAGGAAGTGATGAGGGGAGAGAGAGAGATGGAGGGAGGGAGGGAGGGAGAGAGAGAGGTAGAGAGACGTTGCTAGGTGACAGAGCGTACATACTGAATTTTAACAAAATAAGGGGAGAGGAGAGAGTGAGTGAGAGGGATAGAGAGGCAGCAGGCAGCAACATGTAGCCTCTCCGAGTGGAGGAAAAGGTCCAAACTGTGCTGTGCGCGTGATTATCTGCTTTTTTTTTTTTTTTTTTTGGGGTGAAGAAGAGGAGGGAGGAAGGTGGTGACATGTTTTCGTTTCATCCCGAGGACGTTATCCCGCAACATTAGAATCGATCAGGCTCTATGCCGCAGGAAATGTCCAGCGGAGGGAGGATGGACGGATGGATTGTGGTGCACGGACAGAAGACGCGGAGAGCAAAAAGAGAGGAAGAAGAAGAAGAAGAGTGCAGTCGGGCTCCTGAGCACAGTGAGTACAATGTTTCCCTGTCTCATTCTGGACCCTGCGCTTGTCTCCTGCTCCTCACTGTCTCCTCACGCTGAAGGTGAAAATGTTGCGCCGCGTCTCAGACAAACTGTCTCCGGCTGTGCCCTTCACATCCCGGGGCTGCCGCTGCTGCATTTCTCCCGCGGGCCGGCTGTGCATGTATGTGCAGAGCCGGGCTTCCTCGCCCCCCAGGCTCGCGCTGTCACGGACAGGACGCAGCCGGGCCGGTGCGCGAGGCTTTGACCCCTCTGTCATTGATGCGCGTGCGTGCCGACATGGCCGTGTGTGTGTGTGTGTGGCTGTCTTTTCAACCCAGACGCGCGCACACACACACACACACACACACACACACACATGTGCGGACCGGTGCGCAATCCCCTCCATCCCGCCTGTTATGTGTCCGCCTGTCGCGCTCCAAGTCAGCGCACAACTTAACAGCCAGATGTGATTCAGACGTGACATTTCTGGGAACAGCCGCAGACGTGACTGCACCGCGCAGGCATTTGCATTCTGCAATTTCCCAACCGGTTGTTGCGCATATGTGCGTTCTGCCCTCTCCAGCGGCTGTCTTGACCGCACCGAGAGGACTCACATCTCCCCTTAACACCCCCCCCTCCCCCCCTCTTCCTCCCCCCTTTCAGTATTATTAGCTGTAGGGCAGCTATCAGATCCAGGATCAGTCCTCTCCCTCTCTGTGTGTGTGTATCTGTGTGTGTGTGTGTGTGCGCACATCAGCAGCTGGTGCACCAGCAAGCAGCAGGCTGCGTGTGTGGAGATCACTCCCCAGGACAGACAGGGGAAATTGGGATTCAGTGGTGGGAGCGTGCACCCCTCCATCCTCCTCCTCCCCTGCCACCACCACAACACAATTCCTCAAAGCAAATATAAAACACTGATGATGATGTAGTTTCACTTGTGTGTGTGTGTGTGTGTGTGTGTGTGTGTGTGAGAGTGATTCAACAGTTTGAATTGAATTTCCAGTCATGTAGTGTTTCTACATCCAGCGGCCTGTGTGAGTGTTTTCTGGCTGATGTATGTTGGAGCCTGTGATGGAGTTACACAGCAGAGTGAGAGCTGCTGGTCAGTGTGAAATCAGCAGAACAGACTCCTGTATTTTCTCGCTCTCTTCACCTGTTAAGTGCTTCGAATGCATGAAAACAACTGTGCAGAGATGCTCTCAGACTTCTTCTCTTCCTCTTCCTCTGAAACACCACCTGCTCGGATATCTGACATCCAGCGTCTCTAAGATATAAACTACGATCTTTCCCTTTTGCGTCAGTGTTTTCCAGACACAGTCGCTGTGCAGTGCTGATAGTAACCATGCCAACAATCTGAACTCTGCGTTGATTGACATTTTGGACATGTTTGTGTGACCTCGTGCCCCTGGTAGTAGTAGGAAAAAAAACAGCATCTTGGCTGCACTGTTTTCCTGCTTCCACCATTTTGAGGCCACAGACTGCTGAGGCAGCAGAGCTCTGGTGATGCTGTTTCTGGGGCCGGCGGACTGTTTGGCTCGATCCGAGCATTTTATCTCTTGTTAGATACTTGAGCCGGACAAGGTGTGATGGATAAAGATGGTGGCTTCCTGGCTGAGACCCTCAAAGGCTGCGAGGCGTATTCATTATTCACTCCTGCTTCCCCCTTACCTTTCTGTTTTTTTTGAGGCCGTCTGTACAGCCGAGGCTTCGTGCCAGCCTCGGGTCAGCCACGCCGCCTTTTCGTCGAAAAGTGAGGCGGATACGGGTGGCTCTCTTCATGTCAGGCGCCTTTTAAAATGAAATGAAAGGATAAAGATGGCGACTGGAGCTGCTGTCAGACTCACTGTGGCTCTGACTGTGATAGACAAAGTGGTTCAACAGGAGGAGAAGTGAAACATGACTGGAGCTGCACATGTTGAGCTCAACGAGACTGAAAGATCCTGAATCTATCTGCTTATTCTCTCGAAGCTGCTGAGTTAGTTACCTGAGAGCAGTCAGTGACCGGTCACTTAGAGCTGCAACCATTAATCGATGTTTGCTGGTGTATAGTGGATGTGGCTGTACTGTTTGGATAATCTTTACGCTAGTTTCGTAGGAAAAAGACACGTAAACGTTTCTGATTCACATTTCTGGTGTCTTTGACCTGAATATCTTTGGTTTGTGGACAAAATAAGGGTTGGGTGACAAATTGAAGGAAGAATCTGAAGCAGTGAGCGGAGAAACATCAAATGCAGACGCTATTTACGTCCAGTGGAGTTTCAGGCGGGAGCCCAGAGCTCTCCTCCAATCACAGACCTGCAATTAATGCTCACATTTTCATTAAACATAACCACAATCACAGCAGTTGCCATGCACAGACATCGTGATAGTGAGAACTTGAGAAAGTTCCCCTCTGGATGTCCTCTGGGATTTTGCAGAGTCATCCAGTATTGATGCTCGGGTGTTTTGGTGGAGTCGCACTGAATGATGGACAGTTTGTTTTTGTCCCATTGTCACCGTGTTGCAAAACTTTTTCATTCCACGTGTTGTTATTTTCTTGTGGTTTTCTTGTTTTCCACATTTGATTGAGGTTCTTTTTGTAGCTGAGTCGCAGGAGAAAACATTTCTGCTTCGGTTTCCCCCGCGGGAATCAAAAGACGGGCCGACTGGTTGTTTTCAGGTCGTCGCTCGAGCTCCTGAACATCAGAAGAAATTAGTTTAGAGTCGAACTTTTCCCCAGTTGTGCAGCAGCAGCACCTCTGGTGTTTGACTCCATGTTTGTGGGTTAATGTATGTGATTATGTGAATCAGATGCTACGGCCTCCACAGTCAGCAGGTCCCTGCTAGCTGAGCTGAAACAGGTAGGAGAGAGTACAAAGATTTCATTATCAAGATATATATTTACATATTTTATGCACCGATCCCTCAACTGTGGTTATCAAACGTGACATCAGTGCACTGAAACATTAACTTCACTGGATATGTAATGATCATGAAACGCCTGAAGCAGCTTTATTGGCATTATAATCTCAAAAAAAGTGCATATGGGACAACATGTACAGTGAAACTGATGAATCTGTGAGGATAGTCTCACAGAACGACACTAAATGAGGGAATATCTTCTGAAGAGTGGTGTTCACATCTGATCTGTGAGTGCTGGAGCTGTTCAGGAGGCTCCTGTTGACACCTTACCGAGACACTTTGTTGGTTTTTCATCCCAGTCGCCAGAGTAAACGTTAGCTAAGTACACTACAGCAAATCCACAGATAAGTTTATGGTTGTTTAGGTCCAGTTTTTCTATCTCTCTCTCGTCTCACCGCTGTGCTTATTCTCTGGTTAGGTTCAGGCACAAACACCACTTGGTTAGGGTCAGAAAAACATCACGGTGTGGCCGGAGATGGTCCGACTCTAATCACCAAAAAACACGTCTGGAAACGTCCCCGCAGACTCAAATAACGCCGCCTCCGTCCCCTCCACCTCCTGATGTAAAAAGTGGTATCTGTGGTTTGCAGAACATTATATCCTGGTGACTGGGGCTGCGTTTTTTCCCCTTAATTTGTTCCTAATCTGTATATTTCCCTGCACCAATTATCCGTATGTAGCGCTCGCAGGAATGTTAATGAGCAAACTTTGAGCGGAAGAAAGTTTTTTATCAGCATCTTCTGTAAACTCATTCAGTGTTTTTGAGAGCTGAAGCCAGTAGCTGCAGACAGATTACCCCAAAGAGCGCCGGCTGAAACCAGCAACTTTTCTTTTAGCTGTAAGATGATGCCGCTCCACGCTGCAGGGTCGTAAAGATCAGCAGTAACAAATTAACACGATCACTCATTCCTACAATATTCATGCTTTTTTTCTTTTTTTTTTACAAAGTTGCTGCAGCAGAGCATAAAATGTACAGTAGATGTCCACAGACGGCAAAGTAATGACGTCTTTTTAACTGAACAGGATGAGCTGCAGACTGCTTCAAGGACTCTGCAAACAAAACAGCCATTTAAACCTCAGTTGTGAGGGTTATTGAGGAGAAGCTGCCTGTTTCTGAGCGCGCTGATGTAAAATAAATAACGATAAACTCGTCCACCTTTGCATTACTCACGCTGACGCGCTAATAATGAGTCAAGCGGGAACATGAACTTGATTTAACGCATGTATAATTAGAGAACGATGCGATTGTTGAACATATTAGATTATCTATACCTCGTTGACGCCGCCAGCATTTTTAAAGAGCTGCAACCTTCACAGCACCACCCACCTGTGGGCTCTGAGTGCAGCTCCCCTGCTGAGCCCAGATACCGAAACATTAATGCTGCTATATTCTACATTTACATAATATTCAGGTCTATATGAGGAGGCTGACTGAAATACTGCTCAGGTGGACTGCTGATTTCTTTGTTTTTCTGCTGTCACATGTTCACCTGAACCATCACAACATGTGATGTCCTGCAAAGACAGACTGGGTCAATGGACGAGTGTTTCCGATGTCAGTTATCAGTTACGTGATTCATATTTTTTTTACCCCATGTGTACATGTAAATGTTGGAGAAATGGTAGCACACAGAAGTGTTTGAGGCCCGATGTGATCGATCCACCGGCTTGTCAATGGTTTATTACGGCCTCGGTCTTGTTTTGTGTGGTTTTGACTGTTTCATCGATCCCAGTAACATTTTACACTCCGAGTTAACTGCTGAGGGCGGCAAAAGCAGCAGCACAATCACAATCAGTTAGATGATCAGGCAGGACTTCTCAATGCAACAGACGAGCCGGATTCATGCAGAGGAGAGAATAAAGAATAAAGCTTAAAAATTACAATTCAGCTTTGACTGTGCTGTACTTCAGAGGTGGGAGGAAACAAAGTACAAGTACTTCGTTCAGGTATCTGTACTGTACTGGAGTATCTCTTTGACTACATCTGAACACAAACATCTGAACTTTCTCCTCCTCACATTTTCAAAACAGGCTCGTTATTTAGGTTGAATACATTTGAGGAATTATGGATTATTGTTATTTCTAAACATCACAAGACTGATGCACAGAAATGGCCGGTAGAAATGTCCTTCAGAGGGATACCTTTTACTTTTATACATTTCGGAGCCTGTACTTCCTACTTTAACAGTCTTGCACCAATTGATTTCAGGTGCGTTCACGTAAAAAACGTACCTCCAGATAAAGTGATTTAGATTTCGGGGCTCACTCAGCCCGTCCTCATCAGGAAAAAGGACCATATAGTTCGACTGGAGAAGCCGTTTATTACGACCCGTGTTTATGTTCCTTTGCTCGGCAGCGACCTCTTGTGGCCGCAGTAATTATTACGGCTGCAAAGGAGGGAGTGAGGTGAGGTAGTATAAAGAGCGACAGTGTCCGCATAGAGAGGAAGACGGGTTGGAGAGTTGTGTTGAAAAAAAACAGGACTTTTGGGAGTCGACAGACACAAACATACATCGTTTTGGTATGAAGATGTGTTGGGCTTGTTTACAGCCAGTCTTAGTCCTCATGTGTCTCTCACTCCTTCACACTTTCTTCTAGTGTTGTTGCCGTGTCCCCAGATCTCGGCACTTACTTTGCTGAGTGCAATGTCATCTTAACTGATAGAAACCGAGGCCCAATCTAATACAAGACTCAAGTTGTTTAACAAGTG
Source organism: Pagrus pagrus (assembly GCF_965226575.1). Lineage (NCBI taxonomy): Eukaryota > Metazoa > Chordata > Actinopteri > Spariformes > Sparidae > Pagrus > Pagrus pagrus. The sequence continues at coordinate 3,554,538 of NC_140201.1, read as the reverse complement.
GTATCATTTTAAACTGCCGCGAGGCCGCCGAGACTTCTGGGTAGATTGTGTCAACAGATTGTAAAAATTAGTTTTTTAGAAAATTGCGACGCCGACAGGGTTTAACAGCAGCTTGTGACGCACGTACGTGGACGTGCCGCTTCTTGAAAATGACGAGTGCGAGAAGCAACAGCGTGAGAAAAGAAAGAGGCGAGGGAGGACGAGGCGTCGTGACGTGAAATGGAAGGAGAGGTGGAATGGAGAGGCAGCCGCCGGCCGCTCTGCTGTGTCTCTCCCTGTGTTTGAATACAGCAGTAGAAGTTGTCATGTGTCATCACTTCCCACAATCCATCACAGCGTAGCGGTGGCGAGGCAGAGCGACAGGCAGGCAGACAGAGCGACTGAAGGCTGACGCTGCCCGTCTGTGTCCCTCTCTCTCTCTCTCTCTCCTCTCGTCTTCCTGCTGTCAGTCTTCCTCTCTCGCCCCTTCGCCTCTTTGTCTCTGTCTCCTCGCCACAATCACACACATTAATTGTGACACTAAGCCGTCTGAATACTTCATTTCATTCACATAATCCCCAAGTGTTGTTGAAACACACTCTCCTCTTCATGTGTGTGTGTGTGTGAGAGAGAGAGAGTGACATCATATCCACTGAAGGGCTGCGGCAGGCTAAATGAGTTCAGCCATTTTGGGTCGTTTTTCAGGAGTCGGCTGGACTTTACTCTGGTTTCATTTTGCTCATTCGCTTTGTGTGAGCTTCCTCTCCTCCCTCCTCTCACCCATCCTTTATATCCCTCCCTTCCTTTTGTCTTTTCCTCTCCGTCCCTCTGACTTTCTTCCTCTCTCTAACTTGTGCCCTCACCTTTTTCCTTCCTTCTTCCCCTTCCTCCGTCCTTCCTGGCCTTTCATCCCTACCTTCTCTCCTTACCTTCCCGTGGCCTCACGTCTTTCCTTCCTTCCCTCCACCGCTTCTTCCTTCATTCCTCTCTTCTCTCCATCCTTCCTTCTATTTCTTTCTGCTCTCATCTTCCCTACATCTCCACTTCATGTGTTTTCCTTACTCTGTTCCTTGTTTCCATTCTTATTATGTCTCCCCGTACTTCCCGTTTCCCTTTTATCTTTACTTCCTTCCTGCTTTCCTTTCTTCTTTCCTTTATGTCTTGTTCCCTCTCCCTCTAGTATCTTTTTTCTTATCTTATTCTTACTCGCCTCAGTTTCATTTTGGATTCTCTTTACTTCCCTGTACCCTTCATATTTCCACTATTTCCTCCATTTCCTCTCCTCTTTGTTCCCTTTATTCCTTCTCGGGTCTTTTACCTTCTCTTCCTAACTTATGTTATTGCTTTTTGCATCATTAATTCAATTCACATAGCATTTCTCCACCAGTGCTTTTCCTTCACCTTTACATTATTTTCGTCCTTACCTCTTTTATCCTTCCTCACCTCTGTTCTCTTATATAACCCCCTCCTCTTCTTCTTCATCCTCTTCTCCCCCTCCCTCCCCGTTTTGATCCATATTTCCTTCTTTCCTCACTCGGCTCCTTCCTTCCTCCATATCGCTGTCCTCTACACTTTTTCCTCCCTCCAGTTCCTTCCTCCCTCTTATATCCATCTCTCCTCCTCTTCCTCTCGCTCGTTCCTCCTCCCTCCCTCCCATGGTCATTCATATCTGCTGCTTTTTTTTTTTTTTTCATTCTCTCTCTTTATCGGCACGCTCCATCAGCCTCTGTGAATGGATGCCTGAGAACAGGGAGATGAATGGACTTGCATTCATCCCTAGGTGTGTTTCATCACGCTTGGACATGACTCCCCCCCTCCTCCCCCTGTGTCCCGCCCACACACACACACACAAACACACACACACACACACACACACACACACACACACACACACACACGACTGTCAACAGTGTGGAGAGGAAACTAAGTGGAGCAGCGGCCTGCAGTGTCAGATCTGGAGAGATTGGTGTTGGGATGGAGGAGGAAGAACAAAGAGGGAAGGGGAAGTCGGGATAAAGGAAGAAGGAAGCCAAGAACAGGTAAAGGAACAGTGGAAGGAAGAAAAGAGGAAATGGGAAAGGCTAAATGGCGGAGGTGCACAAAAGGATGAGGGTGGAAATAAAGAGGAAGACGGGAAGGAAGGAAAGTCAGAAGGAAGAGAGATAAGACGAGGAGACGGTGGTGGAAAGAAGCCAGTGGCTGGGAACTGTGCGAGACAAGATGCTGCAGTGTCAAAGTTAATCGATGCATGCCGAGTTAACATATGCCATTTGGTGGAGGCAGTACAATGTCAGGAGTGTGTGTGTGTGTGTGTGTGTGTGTGTGTGTTTCCAGCAGGCGTGGACTCGGTCGGAGGGTGAAAACACACAATGGAGAAGGAAACACACATGACCAGCCTCTTTTATTCTCTAATAATGGAGTTCACACAAGACGGACGTGAATCTTTACGATGTGTATCTTTGAGGCATGGATTCAAACAGGGGTTAATTAAATCTGCTCTTTAATTTGACATCGCAGGCGTGATTGATTCGATAGAGTCTGAACACGGCGATCTGGACGAACGTGCTTGTCATTGATCAGCATCCCAAGTTTGTTCCGTTGTGTTTATCGCCTCACATCTCTCAGGTGTTGGTTACATAATCCACAGTTTCTACACTTAAATAGCAGCATTTTAAAATGGACTCCAGACCTGCTGCACATTAAAACACAGTCAGTTCTCTTTAACTTCTTTTATGTACTCACAGCTCGATCAGACGGCTCAGGTGTATCATCATGTGTCCTTTGATAGATGTGGTGACTATCATTGAATTGTGCGATCGCAGAGAAAACACTGGCTGTGGTGACTTGAATTTGCTGGTGAACAGTTTCAGATTCACATAAACTTTATAGTTCTGGTTCTGTCCATCTGTTGACATCCAATGTTCAGGTCTCCTTTCAGCTCTGTTTTGGTTTCCACCAACTCCTGAGGAGAATATCTCCACAATGTCCACAAGCTAGTCGCTATCTTTGTCTTGTGATTGGTGCTGGATGGGTCCAGTGGGTTTATCTGAGTCATGTCATGTGTTATGCATCTGAAAGTATGTTGATGAGAGTGATAGGGAACCAGAACAGTTAATGTGAAAGATGCTGTAAAGTCCCACAGAACTGAGTGAACCTGCAGGCAGATAACTGTCTGCAGAGACATCTTTCACATACATGTAATCATTTGAACCGTTGTTCGCATAAAAAGGTATTGTAGCAGTGTAACGACAGGATCTGTGGGAAACTGAGGCGTGTCCTATGCAGCCAGTTGGAGGGTTACTGGTTATTAAAACAATAAATATCCTAGAAATCTGCTATTTGTTGTTTCTTTTCTTCTTGAACTCCAATTTGTGAATGTATTAATATTTATTTGAGCTGCAGAATTGTCCCATGTACAATTAAATTATTAAAAAAAACCCAAAAAACAACTATTTATCCCTGCGGAGCAATTTCTGAGGCAGGCAGAGTAAACACAACACACACACAGGACATATAAAGATATTACATGATAGACAAACGGTGATACAGCGCTGACAACACATGACAAACAGCGGTGGAGTCGTTAAGTGCGAAGGGGTCGGGGGGGTGGTGCTGGGACCGGTGGCCAGTTGGCAGGGAGGTCGGGCCAAGCTGGACTTGACGCCTGCCAGAGGGGCAGTCATTCGAAGGCCCTATGTAGGACATAAGTTGGGTCCTGGAGAATGGACTGAGCTTTTCAGAGCGTTTGCTGATCATGCAGTGAGATCAGAGAGGGTGAGCTGAGGTGTTCACGATGCTCCTGAGACGCTCCTTGTTTTGGATCGTGATGAAGTGAAACCAGCAAGGTTATCATGCTTTCAATGAAGGAGTTATAACATTTTGGTGTGGATATTTCTGCTTACCCCAAAGGAGTTTAGCTTCCTTGAAGTACCGACGCGTTGGCAGTCCTTGATAATGTTTGATTCGGCCCTTAAAGCTCAGCCTGTCATCGATGAAGAGGCCAGGAATCTGTACTGGTGGTTCCCCATGAATTATGACTGGAGTCCTCCCCCAGTCTGAGCGTGGTGAAATCCATAAACTTCTCCTTGGTCTCGATGACATTTGGCTCAAAGCAAGAGCCGTCTCACCGCTCCACAAATACACTAAGTACTGCCTGACACCTGCAGAGAGGCTCGGAGTGGCTGCAAATCAATCATGTTAAAAAGCAGACATACAGACATATTTTGACTTGTGAATCACCCAATCAGCAGTAACTAGGATTGTGCAGCTGGTCGTTGCTTCAATCATCTGCCCCGTTCACAGATGATCGTTTGATGTTGATCAGCACAGCTGTTAGAAATGATTATCAATATTTAAGAATACATATTGAAGGAGCTCCTCTGAGGGCGCTGCCACTTTTCAAGTTTCAAGTTCGTTATTCGTCATATCCACAACAATTGCAGAGAAGCCGTCACCGGCAATGAAAATCTCGTTCTCAGGTTCTGTGAGATGTTACGTTTTCCTTTTCGGTATTTGTTTCTCCTGTGCTGCATATTTTAAAAGGTAGACACAGAGAGAGTGAAGGATTATGGGGGAAGAGGAGAGGATGACACGCAAGAAACATTTCTGGGCCAGATTTAAAACCGGGACATCACATTTACACGGTGCATTATGCGCCTCAACCAACAGACACAAGCTGTTTTATTAACAAAAAAATGGAGGGAAAGTAATGATGTCTGCATAATACTGAACGCTATTTAGGGGCTGCTGCTTCTCGGCAAACACCAACTCTGCTGCCGCTGTGTTTCCTGCTTTTTAAACAGCAGATAAGAGCAACGCAGAACATTTTCTCAGAGGAAAAGATGTCTGGTCTCGGGTCTGTGCAGAGTGGAGCTGCTATTCCTCTTCAGTTTTTCTTACCGTCTGGGTCAGGTGTCACGGTAAGCTCTCACTTGGGATTATCTGAGCAGCCACATCAGATATTTGAAAGAAAACGTGTCGGGGCTCACGTAAAAAAAGGCTGCAAGGAAAGGAAGCAGCTTGTGGAGTATGAGAGGAGGAGGAGGGGGGAAAACAAAAGGACATTCAGCAGAACATTCTGGAATTGAAGTGAACTAACCAGGGGCTCACCGGGCCGGCCTGTCGCTGTAAATCTGCATCAGCGGATTAATGTGGCTGGAGTCCACGGAGGAGGGAGGAAGGGACAGAGGGGGAGGCGGAGGGAGGTGAGGGATGTGTTCGGTGCACCTGTAACCCCACCTCTGATGTAGCGCTCGGAGACAAGGGCACCGGGGAGCAGCAGAGGGCGAGTGGTGAGAAAGAGAGTGGAAGGAAAGAGAGGAAGGTAAAGGGACGTTCTGCACCTGTAGCGCTGCATCACCTGAGGATTGTTTGTCTCTTTACTCTCTCGTCCTCCTCCTCCCTCTGTACTTCCTTGCCCTCTGCCTGCTCTCTCTTCTCCTCTCTTGGTTTTCCTCCCCTCTTCCCTCCCTTCTTTCCTTTTCAGCCATCCCGTCAGCTCAGCTCAGCTCAGCCTCGGCTGCCTATTACCCTGCAGCCACTGTACATTTTTGACTTTGTAGGCTATTAGCCCGCAGCCAGCCTGAATACCCTTCTCGCCTAAAATCCGAGCTGAATATTGTTAGAGGAGCTTTGGGAGAGGGAGGCAATTTTTGATATGCCGTTTGAGAAAACGCCCGTGTGACTCTTCCCCCACAGTCAGAGGCTCAGAGCTGGAGATGAGATCCTTGCCTCACGCAGCCTCTTCAAGGTTGCAGTGACTACGGCGCAGTGAATGCAATGTAGTCAATTAGGCAGGGTTCGAATCCTTGCACAAGCCCAGTGGGGGAAACCGAATGAGTAACACTTTCCCCTCGCTTAAAGACTACCGCGGAGGTGCAGGCACGCAAGAACTTAGCCCCCAGCTGCTCTGTGGCTATCAGAGGACAACTGTGGTTACACTGGGCCAGAATGAGAGAATGAATGTGAAGCAGGATGGTGGTGGTGGAAATGAGTGCATGCAGCAGGAACGATCCATGATGTGATGCCAAATCTGCACAAACAGAGACTTTAGTTCCAGGGTTATTTTTTCTTTTTCTGTGGAAGAAAATAAATGAAGTTTTTGTGCAAAAAGCTTTTCGTAGTCAGACCTGCGCGCGCTTCTTTCTCTCTAATGACACTCGGTGCATCGATTTCTGCATCCATTTTCAAGTCAAAGCAGCAATTTTGCCAATGGCAAGCTAAACACTTGGTGTAATTTGTGTCACTGCCAGCAAGAGTCATCTCTTTTCTCTCAACACAGACGAAGCACAAAATAAGCAGCCGGCTTCGAGAGTTAAGTTTACAACGAGATCAATAAGCTGATCTTGGGATTCATAAATGGTCATAGTGATTTAAAATAAGTCGATACAACAGCCAACAACACCGACACAGCGATGCCCACTGAGGTGGCTGCGGGCGACACAAATTATATTGTATATCTGTGTAATTTTGCAGCTTTCTGTCGGTGAAATTACTGTTTTGATGGACCCTGTGCTATTAGGGAGATAGAAAGAAAGAAATTATACAAAGGTTGAAATGTCCATCCTGTGCAGGATGTAGATAGTGACAGAGACAATTATGTGAAAACTTCATTAACTGCACCTTTTACAAAAATCACTTTGGAGCCACAACTCCATATTTGGGTCAAACTAAAACCATATTTAATAATGGCCCATGGGAATAAGTATAATTATACTCTGGTTTACTGTCAGGGATTTACTTGAGAAGGTGAATATGATTATATTTCCATGTTTTGCACACGCTGTTCAGAGCGAGCAGCAGCAGGAAATCTCTGCACACAGTAAAAGTAATCACAGTTCAGCGCTGCACTCGACATGATTCATCACAATATTCTGGAGCAAATGTTCAATCTGGTCAATCTTGATGGCAGAGTGTCCGTCGTAAAACGAATTTAACATACGCCGATGACACACAGTTGTACATTTCTGCAGAGCCAGATAAGACAAATAGCTTAAGTTGCTCACAGCTCTGGACAATCAAACCACGGAGCAGCAATTCTTCTTTCTAAAGCTAAAAAAAAAAAAGCGTTCCTCACTCTTGCTTGGCCCGGAGGCCAAAAGAGATGCACTACCCAAGTGTTTTGGATCTCTGGTTTCCTCGAACAAATCAGATGCTACAAGCTTTTGTGCTTAACTGTGTTCAGATCAAAATAGCGTTCTTTCATCTCAGAAAAAAACAAATTGGAGTGAAAAACGGATTCATGCTTTTACCTCCAGCAGCTGAGCTACACTACACTCAGTTTATCTTCCAGTTTCACTGTGGGCTGTTCCTACATTAAAGCTTTATATGCAGACATGTTGCTGTCCTCCTCTGCAGGTCTGATCCACAGTCAGGAGCAGGAGATGCACTTTCCATTGTAATTTTAAGTGACAGCTTAAATCACATCTATTTCTCTTGGCTTCTCTTTAATGTCACGGCACAGGTAGTATTGTTAAAATGATTTATTGTTTGGTCTCGGGGATTAATTACCACTAAGCCTTTCAGCTGTATCAGCTGCTAACAGGCCACAACAGACGCTGTGTGCTTTGGGTATGAATGAACAAGGAAAGGGATGCAGGTCCTTCCTGAAACGATGGTTTTCACCAGTGCTCCACTTGTTCCTTCAGTTCTGCTCCGGGCATCTTCCTATCGCACCAGCCGAGCGCTGAAGAACAAAAGCAGGTTAATAACACCTTTTAACGTACTTGTTTGAGTGGATAAAGTACGCGTACGAGCATTTTATTATACTTTTAATTAACTGACAGACACCGGCTAAAATGAGGGGTTGTATATATATATATATATATATATATATATTGTATGGCTGTGTTGTAATTCCAAAAGCCAGAAGACGCTTACAATATGCCATTTTAGTGTGAGTGCTTGAATTGATTCAAGTCATTATAACATATTCATGATTTACTCTGTGAGGAGCTGCATAAATACTCAGACGGACTAATAGATTGATAATATGGCATACTGCCACGTACAAATAATAACTCATTAAAATCTGTAGAATAAAAAGTCCCTTTTCGCTGCCACACAGCTGGCTCGTGGCATTTATGTCCACGGAAGTGAAAAATTGCTCTGACATTTACACCACATAAATAGCTTTTGTTGCCACCGTGAACATAAACACAGAAGAACAACAGTATTGTTCACATCATGTATGTTCGAGTTCACGGCTCTCACGCAGCAGAACGTCGACACGCCGGAGAAACAGTGTTCATGCAGCTGCGGAGCGATTATTTCATTCACTCCTGCTGGAGTAAAAATGACTTCCTGCAGACATTGTTGGTCGTAACTGTAATTTAATTTCACCGACCTCTTCCTCTGCAGCTTCAGAGTCTTTTGCCCAAAGCAGTTTCTGCAGATGCCCCCATATCTGCCAACAGTCCGGCACGCTAATAGGATGATAAGCACCATTCGCTTGAGAAGATCTCTTTAGTTCTACCTAAATCCCTTCTAATTTGCTCATTTTGCCCACTTTAGTAACACTCGTTTGTTCACTGGAGGCAGAGATGAAAATGGTATTGCACAATCAATCAGCTGTGTACAATTGATCATTGCATCCAGGCAGAGGCTTCCCTGCCTCTCACACTCTGCATTTTGTCTCTGCAGGGGAAAAAGGATAGTCAAGGTTATGCTTTCTTTGCTTTCCCTGCAGCTGACGTGACCCTTGCACTCCGGTTTAACTTGTTCTTTGTAAAATTAATGAATAATAAGCTTATTATTCAGCTAGATGCGTATACAGTACCTTCAAGTGTTCAATAGTTGCCGCTTGTTCTGCTTGCGATAGAGATATTAAAGTCAGCTGCTGAGCTGCCTTCTCCTTCAAAATCTGTGTAAACAGGGAAGATTTGCTGAACAAGGAGTTTGTTTTGTCTCCAGCCAAGTCCTTGAATCACACACAGTCATCTGCTGTTTGACAATGGAGCATGTTGGTGCTCAGTGTGTTGCTCAAAAGCACCCCGGCTGAAGTTGTTGAGGAAGATGCCTACCACTGCAAGTCTCCCAGCTGATCATCACCACTGGATTTATAAAGGAAGGCACACATCTGCAGCATGTTACAACTGTCGAAACACCCACGCTCTTTGTTTTCTATGTAATCCCACACACTGGCAGCGTCTGTAGCACGTCGCCTCTCCAGGAAAGTAAGAATTGTATCGCATTTGCTTCAAAGATTGGCACATTCAGGCTTCTGTACCATGACTACTTCTTCTATCTGTGAGGCACAGGTGTTTGCTACAGGTGTTGGATGACACGATATAATGTGACCTCACTGATGTGTGTCAAGTTCGAATTGACTGGTTTGATATAACTGGATCTGAATACAGACACTAGTCATGTTTCCATCCAAATGTGGCACAAATTTTAATCAAATTTTTGTGAAATCGACCAAAGAAAATGTGAATTGTTGCACCTTTCCATCCAACAGTGCTCATTCTGTAGACTTGATGAGATGAACCAGCAATATGTGAACAGTTTATTTTGCAGTATTTCAACTTCTTTCTGGTTTTTTGTGCACAATGTTAAAAGTGGATTCAAATGTCCCAGGGCTGCAACTAATGATTATTTTCATTATCAATTAATCTGCTGCTTATTTTCACAATTAATTGCTGATTAATTGTTTTCTCATAGCCTAAAGTGACGTCTTCAAATTACTTCTTTTGTCCCACCAACAGTCCAAAATCCAGAGACTCTTCATGTAAAATCATGAATGACAAAAAAAAAAAGCATTTTAGAAGCTGGTTTGACAATTTTGTTTGAAAAATGACTGCAACAATAAATCGATCATGGAAATAGTTTGATTTCATGAGAGAATTGTTGCAGACAGATTTATTGAATATACCGATGACAGGATCCAGCAAGATATCAGCCTCACAATATAATGGGATATATGCATCGATCAGCCATAACATTATAAACGCTGACAGGTGAGGTGAATAGCATTAATTATCGCGTTTCAATGGCGCCTGTCAGTGGGTGGGATACATTAGGCAGCAAGTGAACATTATGTCCTCGAAGTTAATGTGATGGAAGCAGGAAAAATGGGCAAGTGTAAGGATCTGAGCGAGTCTGACAAGGGCTACTGGGACGACTGGGTTAGAGCATCTTCAAGACTGCAGGTCTTTTTGGGCAGTGGTTCGTACCTCCCAAAAGTGGCAGGAAGGACATCTGGTGAACAGGCGACAGGGTCATGGGTGCCCATGACCACAACACAACAACAACGAGTTCAGTGTGTTGACTTTGCCTCCAAATTCCCCAGATCTCAATCCTATCGAGCATCTGTGGGATGTGCTGGACCAACAAGTTCGATCCATGGAGGCCCCACATCACAACTTTAAAGATTTAAAGGATCTGCTGCTAACGTCTTGATGCCAGATACCACAGCAGACCTTCAGAGGTCTCGTGGAGTCCATGCCTCAATGGGTCATGAGATGAGTTAGATGAGGTTATAATGTTCTGGCTGAAAAGTGTGTATATGAAACATTTTGAGCGATGGCACCAAAAATGATGATCAGGTACAACAGTGGTCTATCCAATGTACTGTAACGTCTCATTGTATTGTTAGTCAAAGACTTTTTCTTATTCATAACCACTGTATCTCATTTCACTGTTCATATTTGATAGACAAGTGAACACTGTTGTCAAAATCTAGCTGCTTGCCTTGATATCCTCAAGACTTGATAATTGCAACTATCTGGTATCAACCAGGCCTCTAACCACTGCTTACAACTGGTGCAAAACACTGGTCAGACTCCTATGCAGACGCAAAGAGAGGGAACACATTACAACTGCACTAGCATCCTTATATTTACTCCCCATACGGCATCAAATTCCTCACTAGACTCCTCTGTTTGTGTGTAAACCCTGCATGGTCTCGCCCCGGCTGTATTACAGAACTTCTGCCCCTTTACAGTACAGCTCGGCCAGTCGGATCCACAGACCTCGGGCTATTATCCATCCCACAAGAAAAAACAAGAAACAAAACCTTTTCAGTAGCTGCACAAAGACTCAGGCATAGCAGAATCTCTCGACTCCCTTAAAAGATGTCTTAAGACCCTTTTACTGCCTCGCCTTCCCCTGCGATTGATTGTTGATATAAATTGATGAGTCCACTATACCACGAGTGTTCAACCATGTGCATGGCCAGCAGTTTGTGGGTTTTAATGCCCAGTTAAAGACTTCTCTCATTGATCATCACTCCCTTGAATGGAAATGAACATGACCTGATTGAAAGGTGGATGGAAATGCCCTGTAGGATTGAAAGAGCGATGACTTGGTGTGACAGGCTTATAAGAAGGGAGGGCAGCCGGGGGCAGGCAGAACAAGAGTTGGCAAACATACAGTCTGGACACAAACAGCTGAGATGAACCAGAAATAAAATCCTGCTGACCCCTGATCTGGGATTTAGAAGAAGCTTGGTGGACAAGTGATGGGCTTAGACGGAAAAACTCAAAAGATAGTGGGCAGGTGAGGAGTGGAAGGTCTTCAAACTTTACTCACCTGACATGACAAATACCAGCTGACTGCAACTGCTACTATTCCAGTGATATACACCACAGGGCTTTACCCACAGGTATGAATAATGATTGATGCACCACCAGAGACATCCGAACTGCTGATATTAGTAGAAGGAAGAAGAAAAGTTCAGAAAACATACCGACAACATGAATAAAATGCTCGAGAACAAAGGAGACGTAGACAATGCATTCATCACTGTGACATAAAAACATTCCTACAGTTAAAGCTAAAACGTATCTCAAAGCTTTCATATCCTCCCCTCCATCTTCTCACAAGTCTCTCTTTGGTGTTTGTTTTCAAGGTTCCTCAGCCGACAGCTCCCATTTTGTAACCTCAGATAAAAATGACCTTGTGAGTTTGTGTGCATTCACGACGTGTCCTGCGTCCTGATTAGAGAGGATCCAGTGTGATTATCTGGTGCGCGAGGTAAATAATTCACATTCTCAGTCCGGCAGAGCAGCTCAGCGGCTGTAGGGCAGCTCCTCGGCGAGACCGACGCTGCATAGGAGAGGAACATTTGATGCAAGATTTACTCTGAAATTAAACAACTGGTGCGATGCTTTACTGACTCCTGTAGGGAGAAATTTAAATGTGTGTGTAATTTAATGTACTGCACCAAATGAGATAGAAAGAAAGTTAAGCACAGTTATTCTTGAATTAATTCATACGGCACTTATTGTGTGAGATCAAGCAGCGTGAGTGACTTAAAAAGTAACACAGACTGCTTTTACGAAACTGACGTTCGTGCATTTAAGCTGTGCATTTGAAGGCAAATTCATTTTTGGTTCTTTACCGACTGAAGAAACAGCTCTGCCGCTCCTTATTTTGGCGAACTGGGGCCTGCCCATTGTTCAGACAGCCTGTTATTCTGAAAACCCAACAGTCTGTCCAACAAACATGGATGCCCGACGATATCCTTCCCAGCCTTAATGAGGAATCAGAGAAAAGACAACATGTTTGCAACAGTTTACGCTAGTTGAAGTGATATTAGCATGATATTCGTGTTCCCTGTGTGTCACTATAATATAAAGTGTGTTCCCAGTGTTGTGTTTTACAGCAGTTTTTCAGTTGGTGCTCTATTTTTCTGAGACTTGTTTTTCAAAAGCTTCACGTCTGCTACTGTTCCCCCTCTTTTCTCTTTATTCCCTCTCTCTTCTGACAGCAAGAGACACTGCATGACAACAACAGACGGCATAAAGGAGATCTCAGTCCCAAAATCACCCATGGCAAATCTTTCTCCTTATTCTGCCTGTACCTGTCTGCCTGTCTTCTAACTTTGCGTCTCCCTCTTCATGTCTGAGTCTGGCTTACTGTTTTTTTTTCTCCCAGTCTGTCTTTTAGGCTTTATTTATCCATGGGCGGGTTTCGCTGAGCTTGCATGCTCTGTTTTAAGCAGCGCACTGTTTCACATTCAAATAGTTGCACATTTTTCATGCCATCCTTTTGGTTTTGGAGGGCTCATTTGTCCCTCTGTGGATTCAGCGATAACACTGAAGAAATCAAGTGTTTTTCGGTGACGTAAGGCAGCTTGTGGCAGCCACAGTTGAAGTTGTTGTACTGGAGGCAACAATGGCTGTTAGCATGGTGGTGTCAAGATGTTTTTTAGCTGGAAACTGATCATTTCACCACTGACACTGTCACAATATCAGCTTTTGAACTCAAGATAACCATATTATTGTGATATTTACCGACAATGTGGGTGGCATGTCTTGCTCTCGTCTGTCAGATCTTCTGACAGTAACCACGCGATGTGGTAGTAGCACGCTAGCTATAGCAACTGCGTCCTCTCTTTCCGTTTTATGGTGGGTGGCGTGGTGCATTACCAGCACCTACTATGACAGTGCAGGAAAGGAGATAAATGGAAATGATTTAAGAGATGCTAGAGTATTTGCACAATATTATCATCACAATATCAGTATTTCATCTTTAAATATCGTCATCATCGGTATATTGATACACCCCCAATCACAACCTCGATAGTCGATAGTTTCAAGTCTTCTTCAACACAGCATGATGTTCATTTTGTACGATAGGGTCCCATTAATAATGAAGTATGAGTATGAGTATGCTTCAGGGCGTCGCCACCTTGTGAATGATAAGATGCTACCACGTAACATCCAGTCAGGACAACCTCTCCAGCCCTGCCCCCTCCTCCAAATGGTGATAGCCGTAAAGCCAAGATGGAGGGTTACCCGTCTTAACCCTGTAACGGTATAAAGCAGTTACTCCACCTGGACTGGCTCCAGTATTAAAACACAGCCTTCGGGTTAACACATGAATAATATAACACTGTTTAATATTCTCCACTATGAGTAATTTCACTTTGAAAGCAGGAACATTCATACTTTTAGTCGTAGTCAGTGTCCCGCTAATTTAAATTTGGAGTCAAGTCAGGATAGAGACTGTTTACTCTTGGAAAGAAAAAAAAAGAAAGAAATGCAGCTGGATGAATTTAATTGCTATCACAAGTCTGTTTCCTACTGGAAGTTCAATCTGGAGAAATCAGTTTGTGGATATTTAGACTGATATGACCCAATAAAAGGCCCGGTAACATCAGCTAACAGCTTGGTCATCATTAGTGTTAATCTAGCTGGCATCATGTCTTGGCCCTGGGAAGTGGTGGTCAGCATCCCAAGCAACATGCCACAGCTGCAGCTAATTGGCTCCTGTGTGTTGGAGGGAGGGGAGACGGTGTTTTTTTTAGGTTTAATCATCACACGCGTGAACCAGGAGTGAGACCGGTTGTGCATATTAAGCAGATGGAAGCAATAAATGTATGAAATCTGTATGATATATGCAGCATGGCCCTGCGTGGAGCTGTTTAATACCCCCCCCCTCCTCCTTCACACACACTTACAGTAACACCGCCTCTCCTCGCTCCCCTCTTCTTGTGTTTTTGGTGATTTTCCTGCAGCTCCTGAGCAGAATCTGGATCGCGCTGACCTAAAAAGATTTCATTTTGGACAAACATAGCAGTTTATTTCTGGTAAATTAGGTCTATTTTCTCTGCTGGGTTCAGCTTTACTGTTACTCCCGACGCAAAACTACCAGTGAGCGGTGTGCTGTTGTTGTTTTCTCCACCCCTGCTGCATGTTGTCACGCTCAGGAGGCTCTTTGGGAAATAATCTCTCTTTTTCCAACTTTGATTCCTAAAAAGTTGGAAGACTGGAAGTTTTTTAAAGTGTTCCTGAGTCCGTGGAGTAATATCGTTTATACAATCAAGTGTTGAACCTCGCTCCATCCTTGTTTGTGATCGACTGAGCCTTTCAAGGATGCTCCTCCAATGTTGAATGATCCAAACAGGTGTTTTTATGGAGCATCCTACAACTTTACGTCTTTTGTGGCTCCTGTCCAAACTTGTTTGAGACGTGTCGCTGCCATCAAATCCAGAATAAGTGAACAAAAATCAATGAAGTTGATGAGTTCAGACATTAAATGTGTTGTTATTGTACTTTGCATTCGTATGTGTCAGTATTTGACGAGGTGGGAATAAGACTCAAAAATCAACTTTTCCTATAAATTGGACCTTTAAACGAGTACATGTGAAACAGTCTCAGCTCATTATCACAGTTTCTATAAAGGTTCTCGTGAAAAGCATTAATAGGTAATAAGATGCATTATTAATAACACCATATAAGCTTATTAAGATCTTCATACACACATTTATGTTAAATCATGAGACATTTATGAGCACTTTTATAAATTATTAACAGTTCATAGATGCTTAGGAATGTTAATAAAAACATAGTGAGCTTTATTAAAGCATTACTGAGACATCTAAGTGTGAGTAGCTCTGATGTCATTATTAAACCTTTACCGAGTTTTTTTGTTGCTTTGTTTGGATTAATACTTACTTTATTATTCATTTAACAGCAGTTAACTGCGCTTCCTCTTAACAAGGAAGTTGACATGTTTAAGATGCTATTATTAACACTTAAATCGAACAGTAAACTGGTTGTAACCTGAAAGAATAAGGTTATATTCTATTTATTTCTTATTGTCAACAAATCCTAAATAAAACCTTCAGTAAACACCACAGAGCTCCACTGTTGTCCAACAGCTCTTAAAATAGAGGGACTATTTTCAGCGGGGTATTAATCCACATTCGGTGCTTCAGTGAGTATTTGTGGCAGCAGGATTGTGTACGTGGGATCTTTAGAGGAATGTTTGAAAAGGAAACTACAGTGTCTGTTTTAGGACATGTAAAAAAAAAGCTTTATATTTGAGAGGTGTTTTGAAGATTACTGTCTCGGAGCTCAGAGCCGCAGACGGAGTAGAGGAAGTTGGAAAGTACCGAGAGATAAACTCAAACTGCAGGATCGGATCTTTTCATGGGATTTGCTGACAGTGAGAAAAAAAAATAGGAAATGCCACGTCCCCTTGGAAATGCAATCTTACTTCAAATCTTTTACTGTACTATTGATTTATCAGTCAACCTATAACCTTTTTTCCAGTCTGGAGGAAACCATCTGACTCCCTGAACTGTATATTCTCAGTATAAAATCTGCAGTTCTTGTTTCAACTTCTCACAAATGTCTGTCTCATTTCCTGCACACTGTTAACATCGAGCCTCCGTTCGTTCTCTGTAAAAAAGAGCCAGTAAGTCGAAGCCACCTGTGCCTCTGATTTCAACACACAAATTGCAAAATACTGCCACTTCATGAAAACAACCCGAGCAGCTGACTGCTGCAGAACTGTCTGCCGCACAGAAATAACCAGCTATAACTCAAAATGTCAGCCGTCTGTATCCCACTCCCCTCACCTCTCTGTGTACCTTATCTCGTCTCTGTCAGTTTCGCGTCTTCACCTTTACCTCCCTCTAAACTCGAGCCCCTCCTCGTGTTTACTACAGTGCAAACAAACGCCACACCATCCTCGCCCTCACGACTTATTATTTCACCTCCAGATGCACAGACGACCCCGCCGTCTGCCTGCTGTTCCTGAAATACTCCTCTTCAGTTTTGTCCAAATCGTCTCCGTGCAGCCTCCTTCCTGCTGTCCTATATCTCTTCTTCTGTCAGAGGTCCTCCTTTTACTCAGTTTTTTCAGCTGTAGCATAAGTAGATCATCACTTATGAGATAATCGATACATCTCTAAAACGCGTCCTCATGATGAAATCATCAGTTAAAAGACTCCTGGAAAGCACCAAAGCAGGAGGCTCCCAGTGGGTGTTTCAAGCTAACCTCATAAATTTGCACTTAAATGGAGCGGTACAGTAATTAAACGTCACTATGTTAAGTATGTAGCAGCAGCAGCGGTGTGTCCTACACAGTATTTAAGTGCTGAATGTCAGACGAGAGACTTTTAAAGGGGAGAGAGGTCAACACTGCTGTTTTGTGTGCAGCCTCAACACATTCATGTCCCCAAAGAAATCGTTTTCCTTTTAATAGAAACATTATTCATCTATCGGACGTCCTCTGTGACCCCGGCACCAGGTCCAACTGTTGTCATCACATTGGAATAAGACAGAAAGACCTTTAACAAGAAGGGCAACACTTGTGTTCGTGTGTTGACCTTCAGTTCAGGAGGTTTTTTTTTTACATGTGGAGCAAAGTTTCTTTGACTTTTTGTGGAGAAACTACAAAATCTGTCCCTGAATTTATTTAAGAGCAGGTGTAAGTAAATGCATTTTAAATTTGTAAGTAAGTGGACCTTAAATTTGAAGTGATATATTTCCAAGGTCAAGATTGACTTTGCTCTAAATTTAAAGCTGAGAAGTCCTCAAAGTGCTTCAGAGGACGTCAGAGCAGCTTTGAGTTCGTATTTTTTTTCCTCTCTTGTCAAACTCGCTGGCAAATGTCTTCCTTGACTTTAAAGTATTTTTGGCTCGGGGTGAAACCCTATTCTCAGATTTAATGAATGATAAATAAAAAGCCCAAACTACCTGCCAGGAAGGATGTTCATCCTGCTTTCTGAGACCAGACGGGAGACAATGAGCGCAACAGCGACTCATCCGAGTCAGCTTTCAAACGTCGGCCCAGGTTTTGGCGGCGTCCAGCTGCAAGGTCACGCTAAAAGACGACACGACTTGATTGCCAGAGACAGAGTAATTTGTTTGGCTCTTGTCCTTGCGGGCTGCCCAGAACCTCTTCGTTAAACAGTCCCCGAAGTGATGTGAAAAATGACTCGGTGCATGCGTGTAGAAGCACGACTGCAGAGGAATGATCAGTGGTTTTGCTGTGTAGCATTTATGCAGCAGAGTTGCTCGAGGGTACTTCCAGTTTCTGTCCCACATCTCTGCCAGTTCTGGTCCCAGTTGTAGGTTTCAGTGCTGGAATTGTTGTTCTTTTCATATTTCATCATAATGAAAAACATCAATTTCAAATAGTAGAATTCGACCTACTTTTGCTTTCGGGGGACATTCGGCTTAATTATACTGATATGCTGTTAAACAGGAAATGCTTTTGATATATCGCTCCACTGCTGCTCCGTGAAAGAAACAGAGGACAGCTGTTTTTTGTATTGAGAGATTTATGTTTAAGCTATATGCTACAGTTCAGCTAGTGGTAAGTTTGCTGACTCATGCTCGACTCAAAGACGTAAGATCCAGACTCAAACGGAGCCGTGTGGGCTGTGCTGTGGGCTCATAACCAAGGAAACATGCATGTGTTACCCATCCGTCCGAACTACAAATGAGCATGCAGGAGGGTTTTTAATCATCAGCGCTCGTCAGCCTGAAGGCCGGAGCGAACTGGTGTTGGAATATGTTTGATGACAGCGACACCGTCTGCGATCGTTCAGGCGCTCGAAGACTCCGGCGTGTCCGGAGGAACTTCTGCCTTTTACTGCCTCTTTTTACAGCAGCGACCCGCTTCCTCGTGCTCGTGTCTGCACGGTGATCTCCTGTAGAGCGAAGAGCAGCTCCACACAGAGCAGCTGAAGGTTTGACGCATTGCTCAAGGGTACATAAGCTCAGCAGTAGCTGACTGAACAGACCGCTTCTCATGCATTTTATCTGTTCAGAGTTAAAGGCCCCTGAAAGACTTTTTTTTCCAACCAGCTTCTTACTAATTGTGCTGATATGAGCAGGTCCTACAAGAACAAGGTGTTATCTGACAGATTATATCACCTGTCACATTTATTTTATCTAATAATATGAATTTAACAAGCAGGTTTTGTTTTTAAAGTCTTGTTAATTTATAAGGATTCCAACCCGTTTCGATCCGTATCTGTAGTTTGCAATGTCTGCAAACTACAGATACGTTTAAACTCAACATTTTCTTGATGTTGCAATTGCTTTAGGTGTAATTTTATAGCGTAGAGACCACTTTGGGAAGAATAAATAAATTGTGTTTGGTCTCATTTGGCTCTGTTGCCACCAGGCGCTGATTTAAAATGCAGAGGCCCCCCGGGCACAAGATCCTGGAGAACGCCCCCCGGCAACTGTTGCATAGACTATCTGCTGGAAACACCTGTGACCGACACTGGATTTACACCGACAGACGTCAGAAGGACGACACCACCTGTAGACGTCTTCTGTCGCACAGGATTTAACCACATGATTGAAAGACAGACGAACGAGCCAAACGTGTTCATTATCACATCATTATCATTAGACCATGAAATCGAAGAGATGCAACGTGATATAATGTGAAATCACAAATTGTTTGCGAGCTCGAACAACAAATAGTATTTCTCCCATTTGTTCCATGAAGTTGTAATTTAGACACAAACACAAAACACTTTATGTGTCACGCCGGCTGTTCAGGTGCCTTTAAAAGCAGTCTGTTTCAATAGCGGTGGCAACATTCACGAACTCCGAGTCGTTCTCGAGCAATTTAACAGATCGTGCACCAGCCTCCATCATTCAAATTTGCTTAAATTGCCTGTTTTATTCAGGCATGAAGTGAGTGCTTATATTCATTTCCCAGTGCTGTTCAGGAGTTTCAGATACGTTTTTTGTTTATGGGCACAATAAAACAAAAACAGCTCTGATGAACCTGTAACCTGTTCCCTCTCGCGTCTCTTCTTCATGTGGTCTGAACCTTCAGACGGCTTCTTTCTGGGACTATTTTTACTCCGAGATCATTTCACGGCAGCAGGAATATTATCATGTTCTTGTTGGCTTTGACCTTTACCCGCTCCTTTCTACTCGATGCTTGTAATGCCGCTGATGTAAGAATTGGACCTTCCACTGTAACACTCAACCAGAACATGCGAGCTGAATACCTGACATGAAAAGTTAAAGGCGCCGCGAGCCTTTGAGGACTCGATCAGAAAACTTCAGACGCAGGAAAAGCTTTCTTTGGAGCACTCCCTCTGTTTTGTCACCTTATGCATTAACAAAGTGGTGCTGATAAGGTTTCCAGTCCCAAATCTTGTTATATAGCTAATTGCCTCGGCTCGCGCGTGAGTCCCCGCCAGTGTTGGTGGCGTTCCCTTTGTGAATGTCAAGCTCGAACCATCCCAGATTCAGTGTGTTGTCCTAATTAGTGTAACGGTGCTGCAAATCAATGAATGGTTGTACTGCGGGAAAGTAGCTTCTCTTCAGGGGGAGGTCGGGGGGGAGTTAAACAACCCTTATTGAAAATGACTGGGCCAGACAAAAGACAATTAGCATTTTGTTTCCCCCGTTGCTTACTCTACACTATTCAAAGGTGTTTCGGAGTAAAGAGTCCAATAAGAATTGGGATAATTGTTTTGGGTTTGTTTACTCGTCTCTCTGGAGCTGCTGCTGAACTCTGGGCTCTCGTGTCGCCTCAACATGCTCAGAAGCAGCAACATTGGTGGTACTCTGACTCGACCGCGGCTAATAGGCTTACTTTGATTTGCAGTCTTTTTTTTGCTTCTTGCTTTTCTTCTCTTTTCCTGTAGACTTTTCTTTTGGGTTTTGTCTTATCATCCATTCTTTAATGATCATCTTAGTAAAAACTACAATTTAAAATCCCAACTTAAGTGCGTCATCTAGCATTGTCCTTCAACTGGGATGGACAGCGGGCTGAATAGGTCATCCAATAATCGGAAAGGCCACTGGTTCGAATCCCCGGCTGAATGTCAAAGCATCCTTGAGCAAGATACTGAACTCCAAATTGCTCCTGATTACCAGCTGGCACCTTGAATGGCAGCCTCTGCCATCAGTGAATGAATGAATGGGTGAGTGTGACAAGTGTTGGATGCAAGTCCATTTACTGTTTACACCTTTATCTGTATCAGTACTCCACAGTGCTGAACACAAGGAAAGGCCTGTAACGGATAGATAGAAACACTACGGCTAACGGAGCGTTGCTAATTTTCTCTGGGTTTGGGTGCCCAAACGTTTTTCCTTGGGAGGGCCAAAACTGAAACCCAATGCCAAAATCAAACACTGACTGTATTGTTAAGATGCTAAATGGTACTAGCATCCCAAGTTCTTGTCACTGACTGACCAGAAGTTGCTAATTCAAGTCCTGAAACTGATTGGTCTTGATCAGAAATGTGTCTTTATTATATCACATTTTTACTCCGACTAACCATAAAAAGTACATTAACTGTGCTGGATACTTGTTTCAGCTGAGTACTCGCTCAGACCCCTGAGGAGCTGTCCAGACCTCTTTTTAAAAATGTCCAAATGAGACCCGGTTTGAAACTGCTGCAGCGACTGGACAGAAGTGGTGTGCAGGGGAAGTTTAGACGACAACACAACCGGGGTATCAGCTGACTTCAAACAGCTCAGCTTTCACTGTGGATGCCCCCCATGGCGACTCTGTAAAATCAAAGCTGTTGACAGTTTTGGCTCTTGTTCAGACGGACCTTTTAAAGTTTAATGATACATGTTGCCGGCTTTAGTTTCAGACTTTTTTTTTTTTTTTTACAGCCATCTTTTTGACGTATTAATTGTGCTGCTGCTGGATGTGCAACTTTTCCTGCCTGGAAGCAGCACCTGAACGCCTCTCCATGTCAGACAACCAGGATAACGTGGCCGACACAACACAACGTCTGTCAAATCATAACTGACTTGACCTCAAACTTTTCAGGAGCAAAAAGAAAACTTCTTTTTTAGTTTAGTGTGAACACGTCCTCAAACCAGGAGAGTTGACTTTGCTTTATTTCTTTGTTGGGTTTGTTAAGTCCACACTGACTGATTACAAACAGGCCAGGGCCAGTAAACCACACTCACAGTAACTCTCTTGTGTACCGGACACAGTTTGGTGACCCGACGTCCTGCCAGGTTACAGAGTTTGGTGGCGGAGGGGAAGTCGGAACAAATTAAGTAGTTCTCTGTTTGCTCTCTGCTGTGAGTCGCCACCTCTAGTGTTCGACAGCAGTGAGCAGCATGAACACTGTACACACTGGGGCTGCTGCATGAGGAAATGATGTCGGTTCAACTTTTCAACTTGCATGAAAAAAACGAAGACTTATCCCAAACTGTATGACTTCACCTGGCAGGTCTAGCACACACACATCAGTCAGAGTCAGGATCTCCAGCCAACATCTGTACAGTTAAATGGCTGCTTGTGGCTAATAAACCTGTGACTGTGAAAACACTGCAGAGGTGAAATTCATGCTAATTAATTGATTAAGCGTCAGGGACATGAAACACCATCGGCCGTCTGCCAGTGTCTGCTGTCGTTGAGCGT
The DNA here is from genome assembly GCF_965226575.1 of Pagrus pagrus. Lineage (NCBI taxonomy): Eukaryota > Metazoa > Chordata > Actinopteri > Spariformes > Sparidae > Pagrus > Pagrus pagrus. Next base: position 3,532,455 of record NC_140201.1, on the reverse strand, counting down.
CCGTGGCTCCAGGTTTGGCGGTCTGTCCGGCACCGTTGGCACTTGTTGGTGCTTGTTGGCCGGTTGAGCTTGTTGACTCTGCAGCAGAGCAGAGGGGAGAAGCAGAGAAGAAAGTGAAAGCCCCTTGAACCTGTCCCTGCACCATCCATGATTTCATTTTGTTCGCCTGTGCCATTTGCCACTTTTTAATCAGACATCTTCACAATTAGAAGTGGCAATATTAGCAAGAGGAGCCGGAAACTTGGCCTTATGTCTGAACACACCTGAATAATTTCAATTATTTAAGGCAGGAGTTGAACGCTCTTCAAACGCTTCACATGGAGCTGGATCCTATCCGGTGCTCTCAGTGCAGGACACGTTTGTGACGTGAAAAACAAAGTCCGAAGTAGACGGGACCACAGGCTTTTATTAAAAAACGCTTGGACGCCATGTGTGTCTTCATCAGAGTCAGTCAGTCACACTGTTTAGTCAGTTTACTGATCCTATTTATGTGGAATAAGCACAGATCATCTACAGCTTCCTACCTCATCACTCCCCGCAAGGATGCACCGTGCGTGGCGCACAGCAGAGACCGGGGAGTGACAGTAATAATTTCTAATCTGCATGTGCATACAGGGGTGTAATATGAAATGCCATATGAAGAGCATCAGCAGTGTTTCCAGCAGTTACGGCAGACTTTTTAAGGTGAGCAGTGCATCAGCGGGCACGGTGAAGCATTAAGAGCCTAAATGCACTGCAGGGGTGCGTTAGATTGGATATACGTCGCAGACAGAAGCAGCAACCACTCAGCTTCTCACCGGGAGGGGATCTTGGTGCTATATATATATATATATATAGTGGTGCCATGTTGAGTTTGAGTGACACTGTTCTCATCGTAATGAACCAAACTAAAGCAGCACCTCAGACTCTGAGATTCACGTTACAGGTGATAAGGCTGGCAAGCAGGTGACCTCAGCCCGAGACCGCTTTGTAACGTTTTCAAACATGACGCTGCGTTCGTGGGGGAAAATGTTGATATTTTGGACAGGAAGTCAGGACGTCTCCAGCCTTGATTGTGGGGACACAACCAGGTGTTTTTTTAAAGAGACGTTACAGATAGAAGCAGCAAAAGCTTTATACATATGTTGGTGCCATGTTTCGTAATGAACCAAACTGAAGCAGCAGCTCAGACTCCTGAGAGAAGCGACGTACAAATAAAACAGGAGTTGTGCGCATCATTACTGTTATTGTTATTAATAACAGTGACGCTAATCAAACAGGGCGCCGCAGCCTCTGTGATGACGAGGATCGGACCTGCTTGGGATGCCGCCGCAGTCTCCGTTCAATAACCACCCAGAGAAATTGAATCTTCACTCGGCTCAGCGGGAGCTCCACTATATTACCATACCTGCACCCAGCCCCGGTGTCAGCCCGTGTACACAGCCGCCTATCTTTCTCAATATCGGTGCAATCAGCTGAGCGGCTGTGGCCGGTCTCGGTAAGCATCGAGCGAGCGAGGCTCAGATTAACTCTGCAAATGCATTGAAGTACCCCGAGCTGTTTTCCTGTGTTGTCTTATCCTCCCTCCATGTCCTTTGACAGGCTCGTAAATAATGCAGGAGGACTTGGCGATGATAACCGGCTCGGAGGCGAAACTCGCATACACAAAACCACGCACTCACTTTTTTATTTTATATACATCTCCCCCTATATGACTTCCTTGTGCTCCTGGAGTTTGTCTCGTCGTCAGCTATGTTTAAATTTACACTCTGAAATTTCCCCTCATAACTACAGTTCACACCTTCGCCGTCACTTCCCCGGTCATACAGTCCAACGCTCGGCTCGCAGGTGAACCAGGTTCTCTGAGGTGCATTGGGGGAAAACTGTTGCCACAGCAGCACACAAACACGCACTGAATGATGCTGTGGAGCTTTACAGTAGGACTCCATGTCCCTGCATTAATGTTTTTTACTTCCTAGTGGGGTTGATCCGGCTGTCTGACAGTGCACACAGGCCTCCATCCCCACCCAGAACAAATAACCTTGCTGCTTATTGATTTTTTTCGTTCTCTTTTTCTAAGTCTTGTGCAAACACCTGGATGGAAGCTCTTTGTGGTGGGCTGAGAAAGATATCATGCTGAGACAGGAAGGGTCCATGAGAGGACCACTGCAAGTAATAAAGGTTACGTTACATCTGCTGCGGTTCCTCACGGGTATATAATCTTGTATCGGGTCGGCAGACGAGTCGCCAGGATGAAATGTTGGCAATTAATGTTCCTGCAAACCACTGACATTTGTATGTGTCGTAGGCTGCGTACTGTGTTTACATTTCAACAAAAGGTGTTTTATCATGTGCACATTGGTGAAGGGGGTGATGGTGGAGTTGACATCTCAGGACATCTCCAGTTTTCCAAAAACGTGACAAAACCAGGTGTTCTCAATGAGACCGAGGGACAATTTCCAGCCATGTTGGATATTTTGACAGGAAGTCGGGACATCTGCAGGTGTGTGTGGTGACAAAACCAGGTTTTTTAACAAGACCTCAAACATCTCCAGCTGTGATTTTGAGGAAAGACTTTAGGAACAGTTCCAGCCGTGTTTGTGGTACAAAAACTAGATATTTTTGAAGAGAAGCTGGGACATCTCCAGCTTTGTTTTTTGGGTGACAAAACCGAATGTTTCTGGTGAGATCTCTGGACGACTTCCAGCTGAAAAAACAGATATTTTAAGCCAAAACGGGATCTTTTTCAACCCTAATCAAGTGGCTTTTGTGCCTAAACCTAACCAGAGGATAAGCACAGTGTTCAGCTCCAGTGGTTTTGCAGAAACGTAGCCCACATTTATTCTGATGATTAGTCCGGAGTCGGAGATACAAATGTTTTAACGTCCTGATGCTTTCTCTTAAATTCATAATGTTACTTATATTTAAAACAAAGTCTCTTTGACGCTGGTTCATCATAATGCCGTGAAAGTCAATAAATCAGCTCGACGCTCTGACCCAGAGTGCCATCGAAAGTTAATAAATCTAAGTGAAATGAAAAGCGAAGTCAGTGCTCCTCCGCGCATGTAATTTATTCAAACTAGTTGTCAAATATTCAGGTGTGAGTGGCAAAGTTGAAAAAGAGAGACATCCACACACCAAAGAGCTCCCGTCTGAAGGACTTTTATTTGCTGCATCACGTCGAACGCCTGAGGCGATCCTGCAGACTGCTGCTCACACATACAGAGACTCATCATCCAAAGAAAACTCTCATATCATGTGCAGGTTCGCATCAATGCAGAAGAGGCAACCTTATAAACTTCATTTTACATACATACAAGCACGTCTTTTTGAAGTATAGACTGTAATAAATACAAAAGAAGGAAAATACATTATCCCCAGTGGTTTCTACTCCACTGAAGGACTCGGCAAAGTGATGTGATGAGGTAAAGTACCAGGATATCAGCCTGTCTTTAATGCGGGCCCTCACTGAACACACTCAGACGAGCATGATTGTGTCGCAGGTGCTTTTTTTAATCTAGTTTTTCCTATAGTGCACCTGCAGCCTGTAAACAACATACAGAACAATCTAAAGCTTAGCTCATTTTTAATCCTCAGGGCAATCATTTCACTTCCAGCTGTTCATGCATACGTTATTTAATTGTATTTATTCCTAAGGATTCAGTATTTTCATTTGGGTTTTTCATTATTGTTTTCTTTATATTAGGATCTGTTTATGGATAATTGTGGTAATGGAAATAAAGCGTTTCAACACTGATTGAGACTGACAACACACACCAGGTGCACACAGCACTGTAAATCTGATGACATTCATGCATATTTCTATTTCTACACTGGCATACATTAGTAAGACCACCAGGGGCCACAAACATAAAAGTCAGTCTACAGGAACATTTAAGCATGTGTATGACATTGACAGCAGGACACATAATAACAGCCTCAGCGCTGTATTTTCTTCCTGTGCGACGGCGGCTGAATGTTAGTGTTTTGTGTGAAATGGCATCGGTGGCAGCGGCCACATGGGTAATTTTCCAGAGGTGGACTGAGCTCAGAAAATGTGACAGCCTCCCGTCAGCCAGAAAAACCCGACTTAGTAGTTTTTAGTAGAAATCCACCAACAATGCGGTGCACTGCTGAAAAACAGCATCTTCATTCTCCGTAAGACTTGAAATGCTTCTGCAGCGGTGGAAAACAAATTAAATAAGAGCCGAGGGTTTCTCACCTGTTTCCCTCCTGTGTTTCTGTTCCAGCTCAACAACCAATATCATGTTTTCATGTTGCTGTGTTTCCATCCACTGGACTGTGACCCTGTCGTATTACAGCATGTTTAAACCTGCTCTGCCTCCCAACACGTCTGCAAGATACAGTACAGGCTGCTAACCGTGTTCTCATGCCTTATGGCTGAACAGGAACCTACATGTATGGTTTTTATCTGGTTGTTTCACAGTGGTGCCTGTGTTTATTAGCATTTTGTGCTTTCTTGATCCATCCAAATGTCTTTTGATTGACAAGATCGTGAATGCAATTGAGTGTAAATACTGCCAAATACAAAAAAAGGCTTCCTCTTCTTTTATTAGAAACGTTAGCTCAGTTGGATGTAATGAAAATAAAATAAAAGTACACATCTGGACTTGGGGAAATAGAAAATTAGTGCATCTGTAAATTATATAGCATTACTGACTGAAATATGACCTTCAACACGATCATGATCTAGACTGGAGGTGCTGTTACTCCATCTGAGCTAAAAGGCACATTGAGACGTATGTTTCGTGAAGGTTTGCTCCCAAATATACATGTTCGTCTGCGCCACCGCAGCCAAAACGCACCCCTGAAAGTTTTAACCCCTGAAACGTCCCACTGTGTATGATTGTATCTGCTGACCCAGACTGGAAGTGACCTGACGCAGCTTTGTGTGTCACGCACGAATATATTTAAAATCAGCTCAGCAGTCACTGACGTGTCTCTGCCTGCAGGACGCTCCAGAATAAAGAAAACATTGACACTAGATTCTGTAAATCTCTTAAAACAGGTTGATTTGCAGTTAATCACTTCACTGTTTGCACAATTTCTTACGCTTGGTTTGAAAGAAAAAAAAACAACTTTGGGACAAATTAACTTGATAAAATGGAGATTTGAGCAGTCTTGTTTTTATTATTCTACCCTCTGACTCGATTATTACAACAGAACGAGTAGATGATGGATGGCGAGGTGTCGTAGCGGCTGCTAGATTAGCCTTATTTACCAGCGGAGCACAGCTGCAGAATACTCAGCTGCTGTCTTGCCGTTAATTTTCCGGCCTGTCTTGCTGAGGAGGATCGAGGCTGCGTTCGACTTGTTTGTATGCAAATGCAACATCCTCCAAAATTACTGCATTTAGGTCGGTGTTACTTACAGCGCGTGTGCCTCGGCGACCAAATTAAATTTCCCTCGCCACAGGTGGACAGATGGGTCGCATAGAGAATGAATATTATGTTGTTAAAGCAGGTGTCACATACAGGAGCAAACACAAAACACATTGTGAAAATATGCCCTCATCCTCTCCCCTCACACACACACACACACACACACACACACACACACACACACACACACACACACACACACACACATAGCATAATCCCCTCTGGCACCTTTTGTCACCTTTACCATCTGGTTCAGCTGTGATGGCGAGCCAGCCGGCTGCCAACATGGCGGCTGGACAATCTTCAAGGATGTGGTTGATGGTTTCTGCTGCAGCCTTCGGGGGCTCGTGAAGCTTTAACCCCCCCACCGGTCGGTGGAGGATGTGAGGGCAGGAAGTGCATCCAGCTCCACAGCTGCTCAAAAGGCACAAGTCCGGTATTTACTGCGAGGATTTATAAAGTCCACAAAAGTTTTTGTGGCAAAAAAAAAGGACCAGAATTTTAACAGTCTGCTTTTTCACACTGCTGGCCCCAGACAGAGAGACAAGAAACTGCTTAGTAAGACCAATATTTATGTTTACTGTTACGCAGCGACCTCTAGTGGCTGCAGTAATTATGATGGCAGCAAAGGAGGAAATCAGGTGACGTATATAAGCGACAAAGTCCGTACAAGGAGAATAAAGATGGTGGTCTGGCCAAACAAGTGCACCTGCAGGACTTTCACCCAGGAGACTGCTGGTCCTGTCCAGTGAGAAACCAACCAATCTTTTACTTTCTCACATAGCTTATTTATTTTAACCCAAGCAAGGACCTTTTCCTAAACCTCACCGAGTACTTTTTGTGGCTAAACCTAACCAAGTCAGTGAACTGGTAGCATTGTGATACTTTCTAGTGTTGGCTACAGGAGAAAATCGGTTCTCAGGTTTAATAACAAAGCAGTGGTGACGTGTTTGGTCGCCACAGAAAACACACTTTTCTTTTCATGAAAGAGTTTGAACTGGGATTTATGACCTCCTGTTCACACAGAGTCTAAAACCAGGAATCAAACAAATCTATGATGAGCTTTAAAGGGACAGTTGACCCCAGAATCAAATGTTTTTCCTCTCATCTGTCTCGCTATTTCTCTAGATAGTTTTGTTGTGAGCTGCTGAGTTTTGGAGTTATGGGCTGTAGAGATGAGATTACACTCTCGCTTGTGGTGGCAAAAAATATATATGTCCTTCCTTCCTACCTGCTTTCAAGTCAGAACTATTTTCTTTCTGTATCGATGTGCAGAAGGAAGTGAGCATCGACTAATAGGAGAAACGCCAGCTGACCGGTAAAGCTCAGGCGAGAAGGAAACGATTAATGTTTACATCTCGCTCTGTGGCTTCAAGCCCACGAGTGGATCCGAGCCTCAGTGATCAGTTACAGCTGTTTGACTGACTCATAGGCACAGATACAGGGGATCTTATGTGAATAGTCCAGATGAGAGGGCACATCGACCACTTGCAGTCCTCTTTACTTACATTTCCAAAATTTGGGTGATTGGACAGTGCTGCCTCTCCGCTCAGATTCATCCAGGGATCGTTCATCAGCCCAACAGCGCTTCCATCACTGGCCCCGACCGAAAACCACCAACTGCTCCTATTCAAACAATCAGCTTCGAGTTGTTCGTCTGTGCCAGAGATTGGCAGCGTATGGCCTCTAATGGCCTTGTTCTCTGACACATGTGAACATAAGAGGTCTGGAGAGCGGCGAGCAGATGGCTCTCCTCCTCTGTTTGAACACTGCGCTTTAATCGAGGGCTGTAAATTGCTTATCGGAGCCACAGTTTGAACATTTGGCTAAAGATTGTAAACAGCCTCTCCTCCTCCTCCTCCTCCTCCTCCTCCTCCTCCTCCAGCTCTCCTCTTCCCAAGTTTAAAAACGACCTTTTGGTGTTTGGCGACATTGGTAGTCGATGGTGTAAAGATGGCTGTTTTTCTTTTTCAGTCAGAGGAAAAAAGAGCAGCATCACTTCCCGTTGGCAGATACTCGCGTTTGACTCGACCTTCTGCAGAGCGTTACCACAGCTGTCTCATCACTCTTCCTCCCGGATCAACCGCCTGTTTCCTCCGACATGAAGAAGAGTTGAGAGCGGTTTGTTATGGCACGCCGGCTTCCTTTCTTCCCTCCTCTGCCGAGTGCCAGGTGGTTTATTGGCTGCCTGTTTTTTTGACTGGCAGCCTCGCGGGCAAATCTGACAGCAGGACGATGAATAGTGTTGAATGATGAATCAGTCAGTTTCCAAAGGGTTTCTTCTTCTTCCTCAACCTGAAAGACAGACGAGCAGCAGCACGGCGAGGACACGTGAGAGGAGGCAGCGACTGTGTTACACAAACCGAAATAGCAAAGCTGTTGTTTTCCCCCTCAGGATTATTTTTGTTTTTCCTCTTCATTCGTCCTCTCCATCGCTCTCTGCACACTTCCCCCCGTCATCCTTCCATCCTTTCTTTGCTTCCTTCCTGTCCTCACTCCTAGCTTCTCTTCCTCCATCCTTCCTTAACCCCTTTTCTGCTGGATTCACTCCTTCTATGCATCCTTTCCTTCACTTGCATCGTCTCCTCCTTCCTTCATCTCTTCATCTTGTCTATGCTTCCTTCGCCTCCTTCTTTCCTCCACCTTTTTCCATAAGTCCTGTTTCCTCTTTCCTTACTCATACTACTCATATTGTGCTGGTTCCTTTCCATCTTTTCCTTCCTTCCTTCCTGCTGTTCTTCCTTCCTTCCTACTGTCCTTCCTTCCTTCCTTCCTTCCATCCTTCCTTCCTACCTGCTGTCCTTCCTTCCTTCCTACTGTCCTTCCTTCCTTCCTTCCATCCTTCCTTCCTTCCTGCTGTTCTTCCTTCCTTCCTACTGTCCTTCCTTCCTTCCTACCTGCTGTCCTTCCTTCCTTCCTGCTGTTCTTCCTTCCTTCCTACTGTCCTTCCTTCCTTCCTACCTGCTGTCCTTCCTTCCTTCCTGCTGTTCTTCCTTCCTTCCTTCCTTCCTTCCATCCTTCCTTCCTACCTGCTGTTCTTCATTCCTTCCTTCCTGCTGTCCGTCCTTCCTTCCTTCCTTCCTTCCTTCCTCACTCTCATCATACTTTCTTGTCACATCCCTCCCATACTTCCTTCCCTTTGTAACTCCTCTTCCCTTCCTGTTTTGTTTGATTTCTCTTTCTCACTCTTGACTCCTCATGTTTCCTTCCTGCCCTTCCTCGTTCCCTCCTTTTTCACTTCCCTTCATTCCCTCTACTAACTCATCTCCTCCTGCTCCTTCGTTTGTCTCCTTCACCTCCATCATTCACTGTCCACCCTTCTCCTTTCCTTCCCTTTCTCTCTTCTCTCCTTTCCTTCAATCAGCTCATCTTCCATCCTTTCCTTTCCCTTCAATATAATAACTTCACCCTTTCATTTCCCTTCCTCGATCCCTTCATCTGTTATCCATCTTCCCTTCCCTGCCTTTCCTGCTTCTTTCTTCATATTTCAATCAATACATAATTAAACTCTTTCCCTTTCTTTTATTCTTTCCTCCACACTTCCCATATTTCCTTCCTTTCTACTCTTCTTCCTGCTTTATTTCTCCATTACTCAGCTCCTCTCTCCCACCTTTAAATCTTGCTTTATTTCCTCTTCCATTCCTTCAAGCCACATTTCACGTCTTTCCCTTTCTACCCCTTCCTCTCCTCTCCTCTCCTCCCTCTCCTCCCTCCCTCCCTCCCTCTCTCTGCAGTGGATGTCAGAGATTTACAAATTATTCCAGCCTCTCGGTGTGTTTACAGCCCCGGTCTGTATTGACGTGCCTCCTCACTGCAGCACAAGCGCGCCCGGCCGTGCACACGTTGCTTCACTTCACCATCTTTAACACGAGCTCAGCAGCTATTTGCAATTCATACTTCTTCTTTTTTCCTTTTTTGCCCAAAAACATGCAAACACACAGACACGGCTATTTTTAAAAATAAAAAAAGAGGAGAGATAAGAGCGGCGACACGTTCGTTCACACTGGGGAACTTTTCATTGTGATTCAACAGGTGTTTAATCTCCTGCGGAGGAACGAAGCAACGTGATGGCTGTGAATATTTATCCAGCGCTGCAGGGCATGTCCTTTATTTATTGATTTATTCTTTAAGCATTTTAACCCCATCACTCCGATGGAAAGCCGGCATCCCGCTCACTATTTAACGTTAGACATGCCTACAAGCTAATTGATCCATCTCTCTGTCAGTTAACATTTTAATAGCCCTTCTCCTTTTAAAAAAACACTCATCAATAATGTTGTTCTGGTGATCTAAGCAACACTTTTGGTTATTTCCATTTTTGCCCTCGGGGGAAACGAGGCTGTGAGTTCAAATACTCGTGTGTGTGAAGTCCGAAAGGTTAGCGATGTTTTTTTGATCTGAGTAAACCTCGATAATAAAGATAATTAAGAGGCTGTTAGAGCTCAAAGTTGCTCTCAGTTTATTTTTTGAAGGTGTCACTGATGAGCTGCCCTCACAGTTCAATTAAAATGCGCCTGGTAGCGAATGTTTTCTAGGCGAACCTCAATCCTATAATATATGAATATATACAGCATTAATCCTTTAGAAATCTGTACTGCAGGTATTCATGTCATGTGGGAGCAGACGAGGTGCAGTAGGAAGGAAGATCAGTGGGTGAAGTTTTATTCAGGATGAAGGCAACACTAGGAAAAGGCAGACATGACGGCAGGATCAGGGAAACAGCGCAGGTGACTCGACAAACTAAAATACAGACCAAAGTTAGGAGGAGGTGAGGGTGCAGGTGGAGAAACAGGTGAGGGGAGCGAGTGGAAAAACAACGGCTGGGCCGACGAAGGAGATGCAGCGCAGGTGTGGAGGGAAAAACAGCACAAAACACAAATATAAGAAGGCAGACTCAACAGGACAATTCACCTCAGAGAAATCTGCATTTTCAAATAGTTTCATTCATTCTGAAAAAAAGAGACTTCGCTCGACACTCAACTTGCAGGAGGAAAAACAAACAAAGAGTTTTTGGCTTGTGAGCGAAGGCAGCTGCAGCGTCAACAGATGCAAATGGAGTTGTTCTGAGTCTGTATTTAACATTTTGTCAGCAAAATGTCATAAAACTTGTGAGTTTAGGGGGAGAAAATATAATAAGTAGCTTGTTACTACAGTGTGTGTCTGAGAAAGTACAGACTCGGCACTGTAGACCGTCGCGTTGGGAAATAAAATGTTACAGAAATTCATCCATGTAAACAGTGAAAACGTTGTAATATCCTTTATACAGTCACGTGTCTTGAATGGTTGGTTTTGAGTTTGACTTGGCTGCAGCTCTGAAGACAAACCAAACGGACTTTCAACGCAAGAGGACAACACATACGAGCACCTTTGTGGAGAAGACTTGCTGGTTAACAGAAGCTAATGGACATATCCAGCAGCCACAGAGCAACATTAGCATCCATTCAGAGTCATGTTATGACCCACCTGATGAATGTAACACCAATAATTACTCACTTTAAACTTTGTGTTTGTCTTTCCCCCCAATTCTCCTGAGAACTTTCTGGACTTTTACCTGTTAAATGCTCCACTTGTGCAGATTGACACTGTGGGAAACATCAGCATTAGGTGAAGAAGTGGTTGCTGCTGCTTTCAGAGGAGAAACTTTCATAATGAGTTTTATATTTGGTCAAAAGTTCAAACTCTGGAAAACAAGGTTGTTCAAAGAGTTCAGATAACGTTTTAGTCTCGTCCTCCGCTTGTCAAATATCAACGCTTTGGTTCGGTGTCCGACCCGAACTACAACGATCTTTCTGCGGCGAGTTACATTAACACCTTGTCTCCAGCAGCTTCGTAGCGTCAGCAGCAGCGTTCAAAACCCAACATGCGATCCCTGAAATGGAAGAAAAATAGACTGGAAGACGAAAAAAAAAGAGTTTCAGGTCGCAGCTACGCACTTAAAGCACAAATGAAACGTGAAAGCCATCAGGCGACACGGCCTGCGTAGTGGCAGGAGAGGAAAGTGGGAGATTAGGCGACCGGTGCTTCAGAACACCAGTCAAAGCCATTTGCCACATGTACATCCAGCTGTGACCAGCCGCCATTAACCTCTTCATGACTAACCCACTTCACTTCTGCCCACATCCGGAAAACAGACTGACTACAAAACATATGAGACAAGAATTAAAACAGACAGAATCTCAGGAGTGTTTTAATAATTATTTAACAAGCATGTAAAACTCATTTTGGACCCAACAGCCTAATTTTAATTACTTTCCTGCTCAATGAGAACGAAGAAAACAGCAGCGTTAGTGTGTTAAACAACAAAAGTGTGATAATAAATATCATTTATTGTTTTTTTTGTTATTTAATATGAAAGCAGATGCATATTGCAGCTTAGACTGTAGCAAAGTCCCACTAATAAGAGATTGTGAAATAATTAGGTGTGATGACTGTAGTTACTTTTTAAAGACTCCGGTCGAGTTCATTAACAGCCGAGCCCTCTGCAGCGAGTGGACCGTCAGTGATTTAAACCCCGGCTGCACACAAACACACAAACACACACTCTCAGAGGGCCGAGGCTCTCAGCGACCTGTAATCTCGGCTCCCTCGAGGTCAAAGTTTAACATCCTGAGCCGCATAAACACCGAGTCATTAAGAAAACGGAGTCTGAAGCGGAAAAGCGGCTAAACACCCTCCTCCCGTCCACCCTTCCTTAGTTTTTCCTCCTACAAGCGAAGCGGGGTTACATTTCCTCACCTTGACTTCCCTTTCATCCCCCTCCTCCCTGTCCCCCCTCCGCCTCCTCCATCCACAGCACCGTCTCTTAAAACACAATTAAGGTAATGACCATTGAAAATGGCACCTGTAAGGTCAGTGACGAGCCTTTGTTAATTACTTTGCAGGAGGCAGAAGTGCTCTGAGCGTCTCATTAATCTCATCACAGTCTCCTCGTTGCAATCTGTCGGACTCGCACGCTCGTCTCTCGCAACAAACCCGACTTTTCTTGGCTCGATTACGAGGCGGTTCTGCCGGTTTGATCGTCGGGGTTTTTGGAGCAGAGGTCTGATGAAGTGAAAACACCTGTGTGTGTGTGTGTGTGTGTGTGTGTGTGTGTGTGTGTGTGTGTGTGTGTGTGTGCACGGTGTTAATGAGCAGCCTGTGTTGGCTTTAAACGAGGTCAGGCAATCACACTGGACACAGATACACAGGAGACAGACTCATATCGTCATTTAGGACCTTTGATTGACTTTTTCTAATCAGGAGCAGAATAACAGAGAAAATATGAAATAAACTTTCACAAATGACATTTGTGCAAAAGAAAAGAAACATTAGAGAAATATATTTAAATTGATTTGTTAATTTAGTGCGAGAATTATATGAATGAAACTCTGTGTGTGTCTGTGTGTGTGTGTGTGTGTGTGTCTTGACATGTGTGTGTGTGTGTGTGTGTGTGTGTGTGTGTGTGACCTACATGTAAGTTGAACTGGAGCTGTGTTCATTTTAGCAGCTTTGTCTCAAACACTTCTGTTGTTTATATGAACGATGATGAACTTTCTCCAGTGCGTCTTCATATTGACAGATGTTGTGTGTCAGACTCGCTTCTGTCGCAGTCGTTATCACCACTTTATACAAATAAAGCACATGAGACACAGCGTGTGGAAACTTCTCCAAAGTAACAACAAACACAAAAACTAACAGCAGCGAGCTACTTTGCTGTTTTATAAGGTGGTGCTGTTATTGTGTCACCACACTGTGTGTGTGTGTGTGTTTGTTTATGCTCGTCCTGTTCGGAGGGCTGAGTGTGTGTGTGACTTGTGTGTGTCTATGATTTGTACGTGTGCATGTTCGAGTGCCTCCCCACTTCATTTCTCAGATCAATTTATCTGCAATCAGCCCGACAGCCTTGTTGTCTGCAAACCACAAAATAAAGAATCTCCCCGCTGACCCTCGCTGTCAGCCGCAGATTCAGACTTGGCCAATTACTTATCTGATTGATACATACATGCCTGTCTGTGCACGCACGGCGGCGGCGGCGGCGGCGGCTCCAGTGCCAAAATTGGTTTCATGCAAATATGTTGAAAACATGAAAGGGTGAAAGCATCTATTTGAAGAGAAATAGGAAATCCGGCGTTCCCCCGTTGGAGAATAATCAGCAGTGAGATGGAGGGAGAAGATGGAGGAAGCAGAGGTGTTTAAGTCAGCGGGTGAAACACACCTGCAGGGAGTTTCAGCCCATAAACTAATGATCGGCTGTCATCCAGATGAATTCGGGTGGCATTTCCGCTCAAATGGCTCAAAGTAGCGCCTCTGCATTGCAGCGCCTGTTGATGGAGAGGATTAGAAATCATCCGGCCTCATGAATGAATTTCAGATATTGTCCGTTCATCCCTCAGATTGAAGACCTACTTTCTTCAGTTACGACTGTTCAGCTCACATATTCTTCTTGGTTTTGGTGAGGAAACCTTTCGAGGGTGAACACGATGTATTATTGAAAGAGCAGCATTAGCAGCTGGAGCTTTAACCCTCACATGGAGGCATCTCCTGCAGCTACAGTTCAACTTTAACGCTAATCATACTTTTTTGTTATCCATCCTTCAGAGCACGAGAGCAATATCTTTGAAAATTGTCACTTTCTTTGTGCTTCAACGTAACGTTTGTTTAGGCTCAGTTCTCATGACGATGCTGTGCTTATGATCCGGTTAGGTTGAGGCACAAAACCACTCGGTTGTGTCAGGAAAAGATTACGTTTTGGCTTAAAATACTTGTTTCAGTCGACCAAAACGCAGCTGGAGACATCTAGAGGTCCCCGTTTAAAAACACCCGCTTTCAGAAACCAATCAAACATCAGTTTCTGTCCCCACAAACCAGGCTGCTGTCTTCGTCCTGTCATTTCAGTTTCATTTCATTTGTGTTTCATTTGTTTTTGGCGTCTTTTGCTGTTTCCCCTCAGCTCCTTCTCCCTCCTCTCTTCTCTCGGTTCCTCCACCTCTCTCCACCTGCTCCTCGTCCCCTCGTTAGCTCAGTTTGTATTTGAGTCCAGTCTTCAGTTGAGTCTCTGTCGAGTCATCTGTTCTGTTTTCTCTGTCTTGAAGTTGTATTCGACTGTTCCTGTGATTCATCCTGGAATTAAGTTCTTCAATTGATCTGCCTGTCTCCTGCATGTGGGTCCACCTCGTCTGCTCTCATCATGACAGATGGAAACTGTCCCAGCTGTCGATCACAAACATTCAGCTTTTGTCGACACAGACACAGCTGGATATGTCCCGACTTCCTGTCAAAAATATCACTTTTTGTCACTCCAAACTCAGCAGGAAATTGTCCACAGGTCTTGTTAATAACACCTGGTTTTGTCACAACAAACACAGCTGGAGACGTCCCAACTTCCTGTCAGAAATATATACTTTTCTGTCACCAGAATCATGGCTGGAGATGTGCTGATTTCCTGTCAAAGACATCAGGTTTTGTTGACACAAATGGAGCTAAAATTGTCCCAAAAACACACGGTTACGTCCCCTGGAGATGTCTCGAGGCACCAGCTTTCGGTACAGTAAACATGGCTGGAAACTGGCCCACCCAGTGTCACCTTTACAAAAGTTGGAACGCAGTCTCGGACTGCGATTGCCTCCACCTCTTGATATGAACGTATCAGCAGTTTGCAGAAACATCAACCGCTAACAACGAGGGAGCTTTCTGCAGCTACAGGAGCAGAATAGAAAGCAACATACAACTCCCTCCCCTCATCTTCAGTACAGTTAGATTACCTCTGGATAATATGCAGCGTGTTCAGTTCAAACCGTGATGCTGCAATGCACACGAAACCTCGTCCACATCATTAAAACTTGAGCAGATATGTGTGAAAATGTGCGTCAGTGGGTTCAGATGTTTGAACGCTGAACACAGCTGCTGCAGAAGCTCACACCTACAACGACATGGCACCATGGGGCACGACGTTAAATATTCACCAGATATTTAATAATGTAGGCTTCTGTCTGTAACAGCAAATGAACTCATGTTTCATAATCAGTTTTATTTGCTGCGACACGCCGTCCTCAGGCTACCTGTTTATTCAACGACAGCCAGAACGAGTCGTTGGCCACAATCCTCCTGATTACAGCATAGAAACAGCAACACACACACACACACACACACACACACACACACACACACACACACACACACACTTCAATTCTTCTCATTTCTTTTTGTAAATGTTTATTCTTTTATTCTGTGCAAGGCTGAAGAAGCAGGCAACTTTTAAGAAGACAGAAAATGTTCTGTTGGACATTTTTGCATTTGTGAAACATCCACTGATCCTCCTCAGGTCAAAATGTCTGGAAAAAAAAATAAATAAAAAAGAAAGAAACCTGGAAATGTAACAAGGGAGGTGCAGTTTAATTGAACTAAAACTTTTGTAGGTAAGAACAACTTTATCTAGCAGAAAATGACATTTAAATGGCCTTCTGCTAATTTGTTTTTGTGGCAGGGGGGTTATAATTGCTGCTTGGATTATGTTCTCTGGGGGTATTTTTTTCTAGTATATGAAGAACGAGGTTTATGCAGCGCAGTGGTCGTGGGAGGAGGGAGGTAGATGGTGGCTGCACAAACGCTTCACCTGACCATAAAAGGACGTTTAGGCACCGAATCACTTTGATTAAAAGTTTGGAAAGATGGCGGTTTCGGTTCAAATGATGATTTAAGTCACTTCAGACAATCTTTTCAGAGGGTTAACCTGCGAGTGCCTTAACTTAAAGATACAAACTGATTTAAAGAGAAATACTGGAGTCACTAAGACAGGAGGTTGTGTTGCGACATGAACGAGTTGTCAGTGAACATTTGAAACATTTGATCACGTTATTGGAAACCGGTTGGCCTGTTTCATTCAAAACTTAGTTACTGTTGCAGATAAGTATCATGTAGTAAAGAATATGATAACAGTACTTTTGAAGCAACATTTCTCAGACAGGGTTGTTCAGTAACAGTCGGGTTGAATCCTGAGTCCTGCACGTCTTCAGGTTGTTGTTTGAAACGTCTTCATGCCTAAACATATGTGTACACACACTACATGTGGGATAAACATATGAAACATATCACATATTTGTGTCTAAACTTATTTTTTTCTTCCAGAAAACTGTTCTGTATGTCCTGATTGTACGGAAGCCCAGAGGGACAAGTGAGACTTTTTCTTTTTCCTGGTGCTCCATTTTCAAAATGTTTTCTCTCCTTCACTTGCGTTTTTCCCTCCGACACACATCAGAAAGAAAATGTAGAACTCAGAAAATGGAGCAACAGAAAAAATAACTAGATAAATAAATAAAATAATTCTCACTTGCCCTCCGTATGATTGCAAAAACCACCTTCGTAACTAAAAACGAGTGCAGACTTGACACTGGAAGAGGAGGGAAGCTGGATAAAAACACTGGAGAGTGAACATAAAGAAAGCTTTAATAAAAACGTATAGTCTAGAGACACTGGGAGACACCAAGTACCACTGGAGCTGGAGACAATAACCTGGCACCGTGCAGAGGGAAGGTCTGGGCATAAAGAGCAGGTGCTGATCACATCCAATGGCACTGCAGGTGCTGTGGACCGGCACAGCTCCGGCCAGCAGCAAAGCCACAACCAAGACTCAACCAAGCACAGAAACTCACCACAAAACAGGTCGCTACGAAGTCCAATCATAACAAAAAGTGCTGTCTGCTGCTAATCAGCTGTTGTGAGACACTTGCATCTTTTACCTTAAACCCTGATGGCTCGACTGTGACTCGTCTTATTGTCTGTCTGCACCAGTTGGTCCCATTTCCACTGTGTATTCCAACATTGTGTGTATTTATATCAGTACATGTGTGAGGCTGTGTCAGCGCTGTGGAGTCGTATTGTTTGGTTGTGTTCGTAATGATGTGACCTGCTGGTAATTAGCTTCATGGGTTTAATTAAGCCCTGGATGACTGACTAGGTGCACCTGTAGTTACCCAGCATGCTCGCCTCGTTCTGCACTGAAGGAAAGTCCAACAGGGACCGAAACATTTCTGCACTTTTGCATTTTAAGATTATTAACACATTTCAGGAGGCAGAAGTTTCCTGTTTTAAATTGGTTGTATACAAAGTTAATTTGTCGGGGGCATGGTTGGATAGCACCGACACAACTGAAATTGATCCCTGCATTTAAAACTGGGGAGAAGTAATGAGTCATTACAGCCGGAGCAGCCGGGTGAACCAGCACAGGTGATGAACTGGAGCTAAAGGAAACAGTAACGGCAGAAGGTGTTGGATACAATACGGCTGAGTCACGAGCTGCCGTCAAAAACATCTAAATACTCTCTTCGTCTGTCATCATGTTTATTTTTTGAATTTGAATGCGTTTGTTGCCCGTGGTCGTTGCTTTTGAATATTTATTGGAAGCGTACGACCTTGTGAGAACAGCTGTCACTTCCGAAAATAAATGAAACCTTTATTCATACACGCTTTGATAATTAAGTGCCTGTAAAGAAACGGATGGAGTATATAAACCGAGTATTTCAGAGTTGACCTCTTGGAGTTAAACCACACGAGATCTTCTCCGGATGTATTATTCAACAACATTCGCTCCCTGAATGTCTCATTAACAACAATCAGCTCTGCTCTTGTCTGACAACTTATAAAAAATGATTTCTGCATCGGTTGGACTAATTGAAGATGTCGCAACATGTTCTCGTCTTCATATAGCTGTCAAACCGTCTCTCGGTGTTTGTCTTTTCATTGTTTCCCCCTCTGGACTGCGTTTGATGCGTTCAGTCGCCGGCCGGTCAGATGGGAAAACGCAGCTTTGTGGGGAAACGAGACCGACGAGTTTCCAAACGGAGCCAGAAGAAAGCAGGAGGCGAATAACTGAAGCTACTTTGTGTCACTGTCGAGCAGAAGTGTAGTCATATTTTTGGATAATTTGTATTTTCATTAGAGAGAACCGCTCGTGCATTTATTTAAAAGCCAAATAATCATGTTTAAACAACCTAAATGTAATAGAAGTGTGTTCATTGTCGGCCGTGCTGCCTTTGTTCCACACAGCGCTGTGTTTCAGTACAATAGCAGCCGCCATAGAAAAGCCCTCCGTCGTCTCTCCGGTCTGTGCTCTGTGTGCTTTTCCATCAGCAGTGCTGTGCCCACTATGGCCTCTTCTGTCTGTGACGCTGCAAAGTCGATTTAACCGGTCGTATTTTGACATGAAAATTGCAGCTCAGACTGCTGGTTTTCACAGCTTTTTGGACTTTTCTTTGGGTGTTTTTGGATCTGCAAAGCACCTGAGTTCGAATTTCAGGCTTTTATCCCAGAAAGCATTGAGTGGCACGACGGAGACGACGAAACAATGGCGCAGAAACATTTTCCCCTGCTGGTTATTTCCATTAGGACAATCAGGTTTTTACAGAGGGAATGTCTTTCTCTGTTTTTATCGCTCCATACATGATTTTAAATACTTTCAACGACGTTCAAACCCACAAGTTTTACTCAAGGTAACGCTTTCAATGTCATTCAGGGTGTTTATCTCTTTAAATGTGCAAACGAGGCTTTCTAATTAAATATAAGCAATCTGCATAAATTAAATCTGAGCTAAAATAAACACCTTAATGTAAATTTTAGAGGTTTTGATGCCACCGGTCTGAAAGAAGACGTTTTATGGCCCCAACTCTCAACATTGACCAGTGAATTAGAATAAGTGGTGTTTTTCACCTGCAGTGTCTCCACTTAAGATGAAATTACATAATTACCTAATTGCCCTGCCTGTGAGGGGCTGGAAGTGTTCTCCGGGTGAGAAGAAGAGAGGCCGTATCGAAAGATGTCAGAGTCTGAGGAGGAGCTTCACGCTGACGGCTGTGTGGAAGGTTTCAGGGCGACGTGATCAGATCTCTGTGGCGACCAAACAAAAAAAACTGCACGAATCAGCAAAGCAGCGAGCGGTCAGAGTGGACACGAACGAGAAGGTGATATGTGTTTAAACTGTCCTTCACTGCTAAAAGCCTTTTTATTGCCTTTCGGGCACGGAGCTCTTGGACTCAGTCAGCAGTTTGAACGGAAGCGATGTAAAATAATGGGAGGTCCATGCGTTGGCTCAGATGAAAGACTGGTAGTTTTAATATCTGTAGCGTAGTGTGAAATAGTGCAGAAGTGTCCAGCTGTGCAGTTTCTACTTCTTTGTCAGCACTTCTCTGTAATTTATGACCATTTTAAGAGCATTTAGGACTTTGGTTGTTCCTCTTGTGAGTGTGCTGTGGTTCCAGTCTTTGTAAATTTGGTTATAAAATACGTTTTTCTGCCGGTTCACCCATTGAAATGGAGCAAGTCTTAAATAATCAATGCTATTTCACCTCCATGGATTTGTGGAACATCTGTATGAGGCTGAGAAGGGCCCATCATCGTCAACAATAAATGCAGAAACCCAAATTTGCACTGCAGCCGACACTTTGTGAAATGTGCCTTCCAACATCGTCTAAAGGCCAAACTTTTAATACCTAATGCGGATCGCTACGCTGGAACGCAGGACAAAAAGCCTCCTCCTCCTGGTTGCGTCTCACTGATCTCTCTCCAAGAACTCTGTCTTGTTTCCATCTGTGGCATTATGATACAATGAATGTTACGCTTTGAGACTCTCTGTTGCACTCGGTACTCACAAAAGTGACGAGATGCATTGTGTGAGGAATGACAAGTGACGGCTTGAGAGAGAAGTTTGCCAGATTATCTGTTGAGGAAAGTTGCAAAAATTGTCGTATACAGCTCCCCTCAGTTTGGACATCACTTCAAACCAGTCTGAAGAAAACTGAGCCCCTTAGACCTCTAATAAATATCGCTGTCCCACGTTCTACTCATCAAAGTACGCAGGATTGAAAATAAATGAAGTACAAGAACAGTTTGTTCTACGTAGCAGGTGCTTTGACATATTTGTCTCTGCACCACCACCTCCGTCTGATTGCTCATGTCCCCTGCAGAGTGAGGGGTGTAACGGGGGGGGACGGCATGCTCCCTCATGTGTCACAACCTCCCAGTGAAGCTCAGGCGAGTGAAAAGAAGTCACAGGTGTCTCAAACGTCTGTGTGCAGCCTCCCAAGGACAACGGAAGCATTAGCGACGAGCGCGACAAGACGACGTTACGAATACGTAGAATAAAAAACAGCTTTTACGGACTTAATGAGAACAAACCTGATCACATTTGTGTCACGTTCACTTTTTTGAGCATCAGTTTGCAAGATTACTCAAGGGGGAAATGTATCACACACACTGTTTGTCATTATTGGAGTGATGGGAGGTGTATGCAATCGAGACTGCTCCTGCATGTTGATGTTTTCTATGATTTAGACCCTCTCTTCATGTACAGTACCGTGTTATCATCGCTATCAAGCAGGAAAACCCGGCGGCGTTCTGAAATAATACAGACCTGCATATACAGTATGTTATAATGAGAAAAGACTCGCTGTGATTCTTCGCCGGGCTCTTCGACACCCTGCAGACGCTAAATGGTTTTGGGTGGTCGAAAGATTGTTTAATGAATGTGAAAAATTACATTTCTCATATGCACTCATCCTTTGTGGAAAAAACCCTATTTGCTTGTCAAATAATGAGCATTTGCAGCCTCTAGTGCTTCTCTGGTAATAAATCAAGTGGCGTTTTCTCGAAATGGGGAAACAAAGATCGGTGCCGGTGTCTTCTTCTGTGGTTTTGTCAGGAGGAGGTTACATGCAGCCATTGGTTAGTTTTTAAGCTACTGGAAGCCAATCAGCTTCAGGTGTCACACATTACAGAAGCAAATCACGACCGGGACACGACTCCTATTTGTATCCAGACATTGTAATTATGATCAGTCATAAGATTAGAGTGAGATGAAGAACGTGTCCCCGTCAAGGACGGAGCTTCTTTGTTGTCTCTGCTAAATATTTAAAAATGATGCAGATAAAACTCTGAGACATATGACAAGTTATTCTACAAAAGCCTTGATCATTTATTTTTTTAAGGTACATTTTATCCAATTGCCAGCGTAAAACCAGAAATAACTCAAAATTAATTATTTCTTTTATGTTATTTTTTTTATTTTATGTTGTGACAGCTCTGTGTTTATGGTCTGGTTAGGTTAAGGCACACAACTCACTTGGTTAGGTTGAGGAAAAGGTCATGTTTGGCTTAAAATACCGGGTTTTACCACTAAAAATACATCCAGTCATATAACGCTTACAAAAGTTGAAACTCCATCTTGAACAGTGCTCGCTCTCTGGCTCGGCGGCCGTCAGGTAACACCGCCACCATCCCATCGACCTACTGATATGAAAATCCGCTCATATACTTGTCATGTGAATGTGATATGACACATATTGTTGAAATGTCAATACAGAAATGTAAAATACAAACATTTTACTCCAGTGACTGAGCTGAAGTTCAACCTTGAGGACAATGAGGAAGCGATGATGTTTGAAACACCAGCTGAATGTGAAACCTTGAGGTGCGGAGATGTTTCACGACGGAGGCTGAATATGATCGGTATTCATGGCGACGAGGTCAAGAGGGCTTCGCAAACATTCATCTGCTGTTTCTACACTCTGATGTGTAAAGCAAGAGAACGAGAGCAACCTCTGACCTTTTGTCGTAACCGCCAGGCGACCTGAAGCGTGGAAGTGAAACAAAACGCCGTCTGCACTTTGTAATTAGCCTGCAGGCTGGGATCACCGCTGACAGGCTCATTAGCTGTTTCTTTAAGATACTTTGTGTGTAGGAAGCAATCAAGCGCAGGATGATTTGAGTGATGGAAGTGACGGAGTTGGTGCGTTAATTATTGCTGACTGTGGAAGAGATGTGTAATTAATTTAATCACAGTGATGCAGAGACGCTGTGGCTGGTTGCTGAGACGTAGGTGATGCAGAGATAGACATATCTTCTCCACCTACGATCCACCTGTTGTCGAGCTGTTTCAATACAACAGACATTTGTGCTGCAGGCGACCGGTAAATTGAGTTCACAGCTCATGCGTATGTAATTTCCTCTACCTTCTGTCAGGTTAACATGCATTAGTTGAGCATGTTAGCATGCTAACACTGGCTGATTAGCACCAAACACAAGTGACAGCTGAGGCCGATGAGAAGGAGATCAGTTAATCAAAGTACTGGACGTGTTGTAACATCATCATTTAACATTTAAACATACCGCAAGGAACATTTGCTGATTATGACACAGTCTCAAGTCGATACTGAGGCCTCTACATGACCGCCAGCGATGTCACTCAGTGGCTAAGTTGCATTGTGGGTAATTTAGCACTCCTATGATACTGTTTGACTCATTATGGACGGTCCTCAAAACAAATGATCAAAGCAGAAACCAAAAATATGTTTTTCTTCACATATAAAGAACTGCTCCCCAGGAAACATACGTTAACTAGTCAAACTGGTGGAGTTACCCTTTAACACTGAGACAGGCAGTGGTCAGATGGATTCATTTGTAGCAGTGGCACGTAGGCACAACATCATGTTTATAAAAATGAAAGCCAACACTCTTTCCTCCTGTGGTTAAAGCTGCCAACGTGCCTCTGAGCAAAGCACTAACCCCCCCACGCGCTGCAGTGTTCAGCGATAGTTTGCTGCTGACGTGGCGTATCTGTTTTTCTGTCGACCGTCTCGGATAAATGAAGGTTTTTTAAAAAGTCTGTAATGGGTCAGAAATGTCATTACGTGTCTTATTGAAACCGGAGGAAGACTTCTTTAACCGCATGAAATTTCCATTTACGGCAGAGACGCCGAGCCGCGAGCGTCCGTGAAGAAGCAGTTTGCTGCGACAAAATTGAATTCCATCTGTCAGTGTGTGTGTGTGTGTGTGTGTGTGTGTGTGTGTGTGTGTGTGTGAGGCTGGATGTCTGAATCACTGTGTGACCTTCCGTGTGTGATGTTATGTGTGATTGTGTGTTGTGGGGGAGGGGCGGCTCGGAGTCGTCTTGATACATTATTAAGGAGGCGGGGCCGGACGAGGCCGTGTGAGTTTCGGGGATCAGGGAAGTGGATGATGGATCGTGGCGTGTTTTTTCCTCCCATCAGCTCACAGCACTGATGGCTGTCCGTCTCTGCACTGTTACAGGCTGTGTGAGTGTATGTGTGTGTGTGTGTGTGTGTGTGTGTGTGTGTGTGTGTGTGATTGAAAATCATTGTAGCTTGAAGCAAACATCCGGTCTGCAACATGATAATGCTCAGACTGGCACATCTACTGTGGCTGCTGTGTTGGAGACTTTCCGTCAATGAAGTTGAAAAGTTAATTTAATACCTTTTTACAAATGACGACAGCATTATCTGGTCAGTTGAGGACATTTTTTAATTCAGTTGGATGTATATGCACGTAACAACGCTGCAAACGAAGGTGTGCACGGTCCTCTGTTCATCGCCTATGAGGAATGTTAAAGTCGAGATGAAACTAGCTTCTGAATTGTGACATATTTCAGAGTGAAACTAGACAGGCACCACTAAGTTGGGAAGAATGTGATTTGAATTTTGAAATGAATAACCCAGTTGCATGCTCTGATGCATTGTCACAGTGAAAAAGTTAATGACTGTGGGCCTGTATCTGCTGGATGTTGAGGTGGCAAACACCCAAAGACAAAGCCCTGCACCAGGCTGTTGCTAGCTAGCTAATGAATCTTAGCTCTCTGAAGTTGGGGGACTGGATTTGGATTTCTACAAAGAAACAGGTGCTTTGTTGTTGTCGTTGTTTGTATCTATTATTGAATATGTGCACAATATCTCTACCAACAGTTTGGCAGGAAAACAAATTGGCCTCAGAGTTCATCTTGATTTCCAGATGAGCGGCACAGCTCGCCATATAAACATATAACAGTGCAACATAATGACTCTCCTGCATCTCACAGATCAGTTTATAACAGAGGCCACTGGCAGGAGGAGGAGGCTGTTTGTTACTCGACTTGATTGCGGTTGAAGCATCATCTCTGGTCACATGTGGACGTTTCTATACGCCGCGGCCGAAGCGTGTGTGTCAAAGCATCAGAACTGTTGACGTGTATGTTGAGGCGGTCTGCTTGTGCATGGAAACACTGTTTACCACTCTAACAAGTCGACGAGGACGTCGCCTCCTAACAGCCTCGCAGGCACGACTATTATTTTGAGCGGGCTTTCTGGTTTCATTACTATGATTGATACCCTGCAGCCAATCACAAGTCAGTGTTCTCCGTTACCACGGTATTAACAGATGCTAATTTGTGACACTTCCACAGTGAGGTCTGTACGTGCACACGATCGTATCTGTGTGTTCATGTTTGAGTAGACGTGAACTTGTGTATATCTGTGTTTGTACACACATTATTAAGTGCTTTTACGCTGCCAACCATCCCTGCCTGAGGGTATATGCATGCATCTGTGTGTGTGTGTGTGTGTGTGTGTGTGTGTGTGTGTGTCAGCAGTCAGCGAGACAGGGCAGACAGCTCCTATTGCTCTTTTGGACGAGAGCAGAGCGTCTGCCAGTGTGTCGACAGGCTCGCTGGGAGAAATACTGGATGTAATCGCGGCGTCTGGGTGCGTCGGCTCGGGGCCTCGGCGTCATGTGTCTCTGGCTCTGTGTGTTTAACTGCCCGCAGTCAGGGCAGCAGACATTAGATGGCAGTTTTAAAAGGTTGGCCGAATGTTTTTGTTCCATCCTTCGACTTGTCTTTATCCACCGGCCTCGGGGAGGAGAGAGGTCCTCGAGTGGGATGTGACGGCTCGTTAGTTATCTGTTAACAGAAAGAGCTTGACACATGTTGCGTCTGAAACCATCCGACAGCCGTTTGTGGAGCAATAATCCTAACAGCAATCTTGTGTTTGCATATACTGAACGCGTGGGAGTGTGTGTGTGCGTTCATGTGCTCGTACAGTGTAGCCGCCTGACTGGTGCCTGTCTGGCAGTGACGCTGCTGCTAGCAGAGACAGAGACGGATGGCCATGCAGCAGGAGAGGGTCAAGGATACAGCTGGCTCATCCCCCAGCCCGGTGCACCACCGGCAAACACATCGACGCTGAAGGACGAGCGCATTCCTTGCAGAAAGAAAAAAAAAACAGTCCTGAGGTGATTATCGAAGAATTCAGCTCAGCTTCAGGTCATTAAAAATGATGGTGTCGTTACAGAGACTGTCCCCCTGATTTGATCAAACACTTAACGTGACCTGCGGTACAGTAGGTATGTGAATAACCTGCTCAGGTCGAGACGCTAACGACGGTTGTTATACTGAGGCTGCGTATTGTTATGCTGCCACAGACTGTGGGAGAAGAGGTCAGGACGGGTCTCCTGTGTCGAACACATGCTTCGTACGCCCACAGAGCAGACTGAGCTTTATGTTCCCGCTCTTTCCAACAGCGGTTTCTTTTACCCACGAAGACAGTGGTTTCTAGACCTTCACCGAGATGTTTGAGAGTCCTGAAGATGTTGGCAGATCGGAAAATATTCAGATACGTCAGTGTTGACGTAGTGAAGGTGTTCTTCAGGTGTGAGGAGAATATGTTCGACTCATTAGACTCAAGAGTGAAAAGTGTGATTTGTATCCACATGTAGGCGCTGTGAGACAAACAGCAGCTTCATTTAATTACATTATCATGCAGTTATCGACCCGACACTGTAAACACCAGCCTGTCACTGTGCAGATTATATAAACTGTAAAGATTACGGAGTCGTTTTTAGATTCGTTTCTGATTTTGAGCTGTTTAAACTGAAATTAAAATCAATACGCTCAGCCACTTTAAACTGGACTGAAAAAGGTAAACATCAATATTTTTACAGAAAACACAATAACAATGTGCCTCCAAGAGGACTCGAGCAGGCGGCTGAATAACAACTTTATTCTTTCAAAATCCATCTGAAGAGTTCCACATTGTGGAAACAGTCCTCATGGGTTTTCTTTTTGAAAGCCACAGACTTAAAGAAACAGATCAATGAGGTCAGGAGAGACGTTAAACATACCAATCAGATCTCCAGAGACTCGGGGACACAGAGCTGGAAGGATTTCGGCGCATTATTCAGCCGATCGGGTCAGATTATCTCCCCGCAGGCTTTCGGTGAACTCGTCTTCCTGCAGGTGCCTTGATCCTTTCTCTGCTGTGACAAAGAGTTGTGTATTATTTTTTTCTGTCAACTTTCGCTCCAGGAGCCAATCCAACCATAAAAATAATGTGTCTCTCAGAGGATTTAATATTGAACTGTCACGCAAGATCAACTTCCCAAATAACAGCCGATCCCCTCTTTCCCTTGCCAATAAACAAATGCAGTAAAATGATAAATCTGCTGCGGCCTGGAGGCTGGTTTCCAAGAGTTTTGGCTTCAGTTCAAATGAGACCATACAGGGAAGTGATTTGAATTAAAATTAGGAAAAAATTATAATTATAAGAAGAGTCAGTGAGAGTGTTGGCAGCTGCTTTTCTTCTTCGTGCCCTCTTTCTTCTCGCCGTTTTTATCAAACTGTCCGTATGAATCAATCGGCAAAATGGATATTGATTTTCCCCCCATTAAAGGGTGTCCATATTTCTTTGAACCATCACTTGATAGGTAATAGGGGGTCAAGGCATGCAGGGAATCATTGATTTCTATATGATCGCTGCAAACAGGAGCCTCTTCGCCCCGTGCCTGCCCTGGACATTACCACGCACACGCGCGCTTACACACACGTTTTATTGTTTAGTCAATAGCGTAAAGCTTCACTTATGGTTTTTTCACCGCTATAAATCTCTACACACATACACATGCATGCAGATCCAGAAACAGCTGCCTCAGCGTATGGAGGGCCAGGCTGCTTGCTAAGCCCTAATCCATTCTGCTGCTGAGGTGTGTGCTCGGTTTATAGCCGGGTAGTGGTCCTCCAGGGACTCTCCCACTGTCACTTTTGTGTGTTTGGTTGTGTGTGTGTGTGTGCGAATGTGTTTGGGAGACAGCGGAGTAGCTGTCAGATGAGTGAACGTGTGTGCGGGGGCTTGTTTAAGTGAAATACAGCCATGAGCCAGGGTGTACCTGGGTAAGTCCCCACGGTGAAGGAGCGCCGATTCAACCGACGAGCACTGAACCAGTACCCACAACAACACCAGACTCCCTTTACAAATTGCACAATTTTGAGAGTTGTTGAGTGAAGAGAAACGTATCAACAAGTTCACGAAATGGCAACGGCAAATTCCTAAATCACTCATGATGCCAACATTTCGCACCATTTACACTAAATTCATGAGAGAAGACATTTTATTGATGGTAAACATGTATAATTTTTCATATACGGCAAACGGTAACAAATTTAGGCAACTTCTGTGTTGACCATGGAGAAAGTCTCCAGACTCCCTTAAAAAATCGCACAATTTTGAAGGTTGTTCAGTTCAGAGGAACTTTATAAATGTTTTAAAACACTGACTATGACACATTTATTATTATCTGGGCCTTCATGTTTATTCGGCTAGTTCTTTCTTTGTCCCAGCGATATCTAGGTTTAGCTTATTGTCATATAAAGCAGGGAAGTGAGATCCGATACGTGGGCACTCAAGATGCATGTTAATGCGAGGTGTGTACTGACGGACTAGAGCTGTACACTGAACGGATCACTCAGGACAGATTTTAATACCAGTGTTTCCGGGTTCCTGCTCTCTGTTTGGGTATCTTGCAGGAGTGTGTGTGTCGCGCATGACTGTGCAGCAGTTTTGTTAACTTAATTGTCGCCGCTGCCAGGCTGATGAAGCTCATATGCAAACAGCTGGCTGGATACTGAGTAGATTAACTCCGGCAACACACAACGCTCTTGAGCAAATCCGTGTAGCGGTCAATATTTGGGGAGCAGCACGGCCTGTAAAGCCAGCACAGCAGGGGTTCCATCTACAGCTGGACTTGGCTGCGGCTGCGACACATTTTTGACTATTTTCTAACATGTTATTGACTAAACGACTGAGAGATTTTTTTAATCAGTAATAATAAATAATTTTCCCAGAGCCCTAGATGATGTCTTCAAATGTTTTATTTCACCGAGAGTCCAAAAGCCGAAGACAAACAGTGATGTCACAATGATCCCAAATAAAACAAAACAACAGACAAGTGGCAAATTCTCACACAGAAGTTGAAGCCTGCAAATGTTTTTTTTCCATAATAAATGACTAAAACAGTTTTTGGATTTTCTAAAGACAAACAAAGTCTGCATTGGGAGGTAGTTGGGGGTCGAACGGCCGGTCAACCCAGCACAGGACTGTGTGAGTAGACACAGTTCTCATAACTCACTAATGTAGTTAAGGTTGAATATGTAACAATGTTTTCCTAAACCTAACCAAACTTGGAGGGTAAGACAGAGGGCTGGGTGACCTGCTGCTGGTCGGGGAATGTATTTTGTTTTTGGGGAATCAACCTTTTCAATCTGCATTTCACCCGAGACTCAAAACAACTAGTTTTTGCCTCAGAAAGCTGGGAGAGTTCAGGCCGTCTGTCTCCCCGGAGGACTCTGAGAGACTAATGCATGCTTTTATCACAATCAGGCTGAATTATTGGAAGGTAAAAACACGGTGTCGCTCGGTGCAGCTCCTTCAGAGCGCTGCCGGGAGAGTTTCAACAGGTTCAGGGTAAATCATCGAAACCAATTATGCGGGAGTGTAAACGAATGTAAACACATAAAAAAAACCCATTATAACCATCCTTGCACTGTCACACATACAGTAAACTTGTTATCGGTTAAATGAAAAAAATAAGTCTTTATCACAAGCTGGCATTGGAAATATAATTCCAGAGCTCTCAGTCAGAAACAAGTCGTGTAAACACGACTCTGCGGTATTCACCGCCGACGTCTCTGAATGTATTAATCCACTCAGACGTAAGCCGACTGTAAACAAACTAAAGAAGTTTACGTCCTGCTGCCAGATACACAGAAACAGCAGGTAGAAAATGTATCATTATAGGCGTTTAGCTCAGTCAGGCTGTTGTCTGGTTGGTAAGATATTCACATACAGGACACAATTAACCTGAATGAGATGAAAAATGACACAAAACAACCACAAGAGTATGTAAAATTGCATAAAATGACTCCTATGTAGGAGTGGTGTCGGCCTTTAACATATCTGCTCATAGTGGCAGGCCGAAAGATTAATATGATTTCATTTTAGAATATTTAAAGTTGTTTACTTTGGATATTTTTATAACTCATTTGGACATTTTACTTTCCACTAGTCTGACAGAAGAAATAACCGAAAAAGTAATTGGAGTACAGCGATAAGACTTTAAACGGTCCCATTAATTAAATATTAGTTTACACATTAATTTTTTCAAGAAAATCTATGATATGAGCTGGGAAAATGTTCTGAATTCTGGTGTGAGTTGGCGTGGACCCTTCATAAAAGTCCAGACGATAAATCTGAGCCGAAATACCTCTAAATATGTATTTTTTTCCCACTAGTGTGAAGCAAAATAGCCCAAATCTCAGATCTGACTAGCTGATGAATAAACAATGTTTTGCCTTTAGCGTCTGGACTTTCATGTTTGGTTCATAGATGAGAACGTGCTGTCTGATTTTCTGGGAATGAAGGTTGTTTCCACGAGAATTGAACCTGCAACCTTCCAGTCACAGACAAAAGGCCTTCGTGATGAAATGTCAGATCACAGGCTGGTTTTCACACTGATGGAGGAAACAGCTGATGACTCCAGAAACTCAAGCTACACATTTATGACTAAACTGAACAGCTTTAGCTTCAACCATGATTATTCATATCTGAATTATCACAACATTAACGTGTTACACTAACATCCACATCTCAACAGTTATCCACCGCAGCAGCTGTGAGTCAAGTGAAATCACATTCAGTATTTCTATCAGGCAGAATTGTGAAATTGCCAATTATGCAAACTAAACGTACACTTTGCATTTTCACAAATCAATTGTGCAGCACTGTGACAAATGGAATGCATAATGTTGGTATATCCATCAAACCCCCCGATGTATTCATAAACTCGGACCGCAGGCTGGCACAGCCCGGAGCCAGACAGCTGGCAAGATATTGGCAAGATATCTCAGCTGTCATTGGCAAGCCTGGCAGAGACGAGGAGGAGGTGGCGCGCGTCATAACCGAAAGGGTAATTGTAATATGTGAAACTGTGGGTGCCGTGTGAGTATTTATATCCTAATGAGAATCCGTTTGGAGACGATTGTGTCAGCGTATAATGAGAAAGTTATTTCCAAAGCCATTTTGGGTCAAACTGACGTCTCTTCATTTTATTTTATTAACTAATTTATCTATAAAGTGAGAATATGCCTGTAGTTTGTGGATAAAGTTTCAAAATTATGTTACTAAGTTCAAACTTTTATGATTTGTTGTTTGTTGTTGCTGAACGCTCCTATTCAGTGCCTGTCTCTTTAAGGCCCCCCCCTCCCGAAAAGCCCAGTCCGCTCTGATTGGTCGGCTCACACAGGCCTGAGCAGGCGTGCTGGGGGCGGAGACTCCTGGTCGTCCTGAAGGCTCCATTTTGAAAGCACGGTTTCTGAATACGGCCTTTATGCGGCAGCTGTTCTGCTTTCAAAAGACATTTCACTTTCTGGCTTTCGAGTTAAAAGCGTATGCTCCAGGACTCTGACGGCAGAGCGGACTCATGAAAGGCGGCTTTGGGAATGTGTCATGAAAATATCAAAACACTTCCACCTCTTTTAAACTTAAATACTGGTCTCGGTGATTATCCTCTGACTGCCTGTGACTCTGTTATTGAGCTCTTTACCTTTTTATTGACTCTTTTATTAAAAGCTCTGTTCTGCTGTTGTATTCTGTGTCATAATATTTTACATTTAACCAACCTTCACTGTACAGTATGCATTAAGATCTAATAATATAAGTGATGGTTACAACGTGCTTTCTTTCAATGCTCCCCAAGGAGAAATACAGTTTGACCAACGGTTTGTCAATAGCGACTCTCCAATAACTGTCCACCTCATGTTTGTTATCAACACATTTACAAGACATGCTCAGCTGATAAATTGCACAATTAGAAAGGAGGTTGGGCTAAATCCTGGGAGAATATTCCCAAAATTGTGAAAGGGTACCACATCTCAAGTTTCCAAGTCAAGGAAGACGACATATTCACATTTCACTTGCTTATTTGTGATGTGAGTATTTCGCCCTCCTTGACTTGGAGATGTGAGACGTGGCACCCTTTCATATCTTTTATATTGTGTTACTTTGTCGATGGTGAAAAAGAAAAGATTTAAGGATCAAAACTGCAGTTAGGAGGTCCAACAGAGTATTACTTTCATTTACGCCTTCAAGTGAGTGTAGCACTGTTGTGCAAAGTGTTGAAAAAGAGGTGCTGTTGTCGGTGCTTCTTTCCGTTTGTTTGCCCCCCGTTGCTGCAGGTCGCTCCTGTAGGTATATATTAGGGTGGTTTTCTTCAGCAGGTGGTGGTGAACGCTTGTTGAATCACTAAATTGTCTACAATTTAGCTGGAGGGTCCGGCAGCCTGTTGTGGGTCTCCCCTGTTGTCTCCTCTTGTTGGATGACCTGTCACTTCGAGGCGGACGACTGGTGGTTGACTTGAATTGCAGAGATAGGTGATGTTGCCAAAACTTGTTTATTTCTGTTGTCTTTTGCTGAATGAGTGAGATGCGTACACTTTGAAAGAACAGCATGACCAACGGCAATTAAATTGTATTTAAGCTATCGTTGCAGAGGTTTTCTACCTGGATGTTATTGTGTGAGGCGTCCAGGCGTCAGTCACAAGCGGTAGGTGTGGGAGCAGTTTTTTCCCTCATCTTTAAATGCAACAGTGGGTTAAAGGATACCTTATCGCTGTGGAGAGGTTTACATGGCTTTCTGACCCTGAAAGCTGTGTGGCCTGAAGCGTTAGCTGCTCCCAGGAGAATGTATTTGGAGGGAGAAGGGCAGACAAAGAGCGAGACATAGACTCCCCGTGGAGAGAAGATCTCCTGAACTCGAGCAGGGAAACTCTAGCTAGCCGGTGAGATGAGGCCTCGTGTGACGCTCGTCAGGCAGCCGACACAGGTGGACTCCTGGGTATAGGAGTATAGGAAGTGCTCAGGTTGAGGGTACTATATGTTTACCCATAGTGTCACGATGCCTGCATTGTCTTTCTCCTGCAAACCGACCCCGGATTAGCGGATGATAATGGATGAATGGATGGATTGTGTTACGATGAAGGTTCAATTGGGTTGAGATTTGGTGACCGTGAAGGCCACAGCTTACGATTCACATCATTTTCCTAAACCATCAAACCATTCAGCGACCCCCTCGCGCCCTTCTCGAAGCGGGCATTGTCATTCTGGACATTCAAGACTCACCACTCCCAGCAGCATAGAAATGTTTCATCACAGGATGAAGGTGAACACTTTGTACTGACTTGCAGAGACCGCTTCCTCTTCTTGGACAAATGGACCCAAAAAAGGGCGGCAAAATGCCACCGAGCAGCCACTGCATAGATGTTAGCTTAGTACATTTCTGCAAAATCACAGATACGCTCAAGCTGTATGTTTCTTTATGTTGCAACCTCACATCTGTTCAGGTCCAATATTCAATGTCTTGTGTTTATAGTCTGGTCGCCACCAACACCGCTGGAAATGTCCCGAGGTCGCCTCAGAAATATCCAGTGGGTTCACACATACAAAACAAAACACAGACTCGTCCTGCGGCCAGCCGTTTGGCAGCCCCGTCTCCTCCACCTTCCCATGTGTAAGTCAGTTAATTAACATGCAAGGCTATCCTTAGCATTGGCACGTACAGCACTTACTTGAGCTTATCTGTGTTTTGCAGAAACTACTAACATTGTATCCCGATGACTCTGCTGTCTTTCTCCACTTATTTATTCAGGTTTTTCCTTTGCTGTCACACAGCATTGCACTTCATAGACTTCTTACGTTTGTAAGAGTAGTGTGCAGCATTTCAGCCTGACAAAGCCTTCATGCACAAAGTCAGGTCTCTAAGAAAAATGTTTTCCCAGTTTGTTGTGGAAGAACTCGACTGGTCTGCACACAGCCCTGACCTCCACCCCGTCCTGCAAATTTTGGGATTGAACTAGAGCGCTGACCGTGAGTCGGGCCGTATCGACCAGCGTCAGTGCCTCACTTCACTAATACTCCTGTGGCTGGATGGGAGCAAAGGTTTACAGAAGAGTGGAGGCTGTTACAGCAGCACAATCATAGTTTTGCAACGAGATGTTCGACAAATCACCAGAGTGGTTTGACTCGTACATAAACTGCAGTGTAGAAGACTGGACTGTTTTTCTGCTGGCTTTTCTTGCTTATTCTGCTGCAGAGTGGCTCCGAGGCAAACAAGTACCTCCATTTAAATCCACTTAAGGAGATTTAAGCCATTCAAATGTTATGATAGAGAGAATGAACGGCAAATCTGGGGCTGCAGTCTTTCGTGGTCACAGGTTGGACAATGAATGCAGTTAATTATGTGCTTAACAAGTTGTAATGTGTTTGTTTGTGTGAAAGCCTGCTCGCGGTTCAGCTCCTGACCTGTTCGCAGCCGCCCCCCCCCGCCCGGCGGCTGGCGCTCAGCTCTCCGGCTCGCTGCAGCTCCTCCTTCAAGAAGCACTGAAGTCACGAGCGCAGATCGTGCGCTCAGGATTCACCGCAGGCACAGATCTCAGCTCTCACAGAGACACACAACCCACAGCATGATGCTGAAACTTCTCAGTCACACGTACACACACACACCAGCCCGGCAGCAGGGATGCACACACTCACACACACACACACACACACACACACACACAAACACACACACACACACTCGCTTACAGTGTCTCATCGTGCCGGCAAGTCAGGGAGAGACCTCACAGTTAAAGTGCGATGGATTGCAGTTGACAGCCAGCAGGAGACGAGTAACTGTTGGCTGTTTTTGTTTTGGGGTTTGGTTTTTTTTTATGGCGCGCTGCAGAGCGACGGGAGAGAGAGAAGGAGAGAGTCAACGTGTGTGGTGTGTCGGCACAGTGAAAGGAAAGGAAGGTCATAAAACCCACAGTTGATTCCCACTTCTGACAATGATTTAAAGGACTCATTAAATACTTTATCAACCCGCCTCGTCCTCCTCTTCCTGAGTTTGTTTGACATTTTTTGATCGTACAGGTCCAGTGTGTAGGATTCAGGGGGTCTATCGGCAGAAATGGCATATGATATTCATAATGATGTAATCGTTCGTGTGTAGCATGAGCCTTTCATAACTACAGAGGGAGTGGGTAGCTACGGTGCACCGCCATGTTTGGTTTGTTTGTTCTGGGTTACTGTACAAACACACACTGACTCTACAGAGAGCTTTTTGTGTTTGAAGCTGCCACATTAGGGGGATGGTGAGACGAGGGGTGTTCAGTTGGTTGCTTTCAGTTCACTTTTTATGCACTTATCCGACATATATCTAACATTCTCATACTGAAGAGTTTATACTGACAAGTAAACAGGAAAGTCTAAGTCTAATATTTGGCTTTGGTCATTTCTCCCTTTTAATCTCCTGATTTCAGAGAAATAGAAACAGCTATCAAATACGTTTTATTTTGGGATGTATGTTGTGGTACCTGGCAACCCAACCCAACCCAGAGGCAGAGGTGAGCATGCGGAAACAACATTGCCTGACGGGTGTCACTCGTTTGTGGCTGAAAATGGATTAAACATGCGCCAGAAGAAGAAATATACGTACTCGCTCATCCTCCGGCCTTCACTCTGCAGACTGTAGTCCTTCATCATTTTTTCCTTCCTCTTCTTCTTTTTTGAAGCTTTATCTGGCAATGATAGCTCCTCAACACACACACACACAAACACAAACACACTATGTTTTGTGATGTAAATTTCTAGATGTCGACTTTTGACGTGTGCTACAAGTACATTGATACTGGTGCACTTACTGCATACAGTAGAGTGGGGAAGTGCACTTGAACCGTATTTAAGTTTGCTTGATAAAATGAACTTGAAGTACACTTCTCTTTTGTAACTAAGCTTCTTCTTAGTTTCCTCTTGTGAGCAACGTGTGGCGCCATGACCTCTGGACGACCTGAATCCATACAGTTTCTGTTGTGTATGCGGTGAATACATGGACTGGACCAGAATCAGTTGATGGTAAAGTGAATAGATTTACTGAATGGAAACCTTTATAGATTTAGTGTTTAAAGGACTTTTGCATCACCTGTCTGCAACAGTAATCACTCCGTCTTTCAGTCAGCGTCTAACCAAAGAAGTGAGGCTCTGTTCATCACAGCTGAGCCGACAAACAGGCGTCACCGGTGAGTAGAGCAAGAAAAAACCCACTCATTTAGTGAGTGACGCTGATGACTCAGTGCACACAGCTCAGCTCCAGGACTCGGTAATAAAGATCTGTTGGTGCGTGTGCACTGAACACTGAACCACATGAGGGGCTGTGTTGTTTGACGATCGTAGAAGTTTGAGGTTCGCTCAAAAATCCAATATGTGCCTGTCAGTTAGCGGGAGGTTAATAATGCAGCTGCTGCTTCAAAATAAAAGTCTTCCAGTGGTTCTCCGGCTGGGAAGCAGCTGCTCTAAGTGTTTTCATCAACACGTGCTGGAAAGATTTAAAAATTAAGTATAATCTTATAACTAACCTAATCTGTTTTGGAGGAAAGCTACTCCAAATCTGTCAGATATCATCGTCATAACTTCCTCACCGTATTAAAAAGGATGGAAAGGATAAAAAAAAGTCTGTTGTTTTCGTCAGGAGCAGCTGGAACAGCATGTCCCGAATTAACGAAAAGGAAATCAATAAACCCAAGTTCATCTTAAACAGCCTGACAATCAGTGCAAGGTGTGTTTTAATAAAGAAACGGGGTCCTGGCGGTGTTTGATTCATCGGCCTGTGTGATATCTCCGGCCTTCTCGCTCAGCTTTTGAAGGCAGCCATCAGAGATGACATCTGTCAGGACTCGCTGAAGCCATATGGGTGGTTCGTGTTAGCCCAGCGTCCTATTAAAAAACCCTTTATGTTGGGATTCTCAGCGTTTTTGGCAGGTACATCTATCATTGCTTTCATCAGCCTAAGGGATGTTGCCGTATTGATTAGCTGACCCACTTTCTGGGTTTTTTTTCGGAGCCAACGGGAAAACACAGAAAATGTTCAAACAGCCGCTGACATGATGGGGACGGACACCGCGGAGAGATTCATGATCTGTGATCTGTGAAGTCCAATAATTAAACTTTCAACGTATTTTTCTGTTTTATTTTATGATAAATTATGACCAGTAATGACTCCAGTTAACTAAAGCATCAGTACTGTTGCTATGGTTACTCACAGTTTAACGATTCAGATGTTGTTCTTTAAATGTTTGACGTGTCCTGACATGTTTCTGTGGAGTCCTGGCAGCTCAAACAGAAACAGAAAGTATCCTCCGTGGCCTCGGTGTAAACAAAGATTACAAAGACGGTCAGGCTTCTTGTTTTTCATTATTTACAGTGCGTCGGGTCGACAGAGTGACTGCGGCAGGAAAAAACGGCCACAGAGTGAAATATTTACAGCGCTGCACGAGATCTCTGCTGGTGGAGGAAAGCGAGAGATGTTTGGAAGTGGAAGTCAGATGTATTTTCACAGCCGACCTGGTCTGAGTCATCTCACCCCGAGACGTCTCACACACACAGAAACTCCTCAGCATCTGTGTTGTGTTTGCCTCCAGGACTTTCTGCCAGAAACATGCAGATAAGGTAGTTTGGTTATAGGTTTAGGAAAAGACTGTGGATCTTTGATTTCACACGACACACAAACAGTGGTCTCCTGGTTAAAAGTCCTGTGTTGGACCCGTCCATCCACCCTGACCTCCAGCCCTGAGCGGACTTTCTTACTGTTAATACTACATCAGGTTAATCTGGTTGTTAATGGATGGCTGTAGCTGTTGTTATGAGCGTATAATAGAGTTACTTGAAGGTCCTGTGTGTCGTAGATGCTAAAAGGTAACTTTTATGTCTGGTTTACCATTTTACATCAAAGTAAGCATCTATATGCAAGTCTTTAAGCGCGGGTAAACCTGCTAAAAATAGTCGATTGACTCCTTTTCCGTTTGCTTCTGTTCCTGTTTTTTGTGTCACGTTCAGCGTCTCAAACACAGTGGAAAACAGTCTCAGTCCTTCTTTTAGATGCTGAGGGAACAATGTGCGAGTGCTGTTTGAATTGAGGCGGATGAAAACCTCACACATCCTAGCACTGGTATTGGACAGTTTCATACTCGTGACACTGCAGACTCACCCGACCTGCGACTGAATGCTGATTGT
This sequence comes from Pagrus pagrus, assembly GCF_965226575.1. Taxonomy (NCBI): domain Eukaryota; kingdom Metazoa; phylum Chordata; class Actinopteri; order Spariformes; family Sparidae; genus Pagrus; species Pagrus pagrus. The sequence goes on along the minus strand of NC_140201.1, from coordinate 3,494,910 downwards.
ACTCACAAAAGCTAGATGTCAGAGGGGTTTTGTCTCGATTACAAAGGGGCTCGTGAAACGCTGATTGGAGTGAAATCAACCAAACCTCAGTATTTAACGACCTGAGACGGGTTCTGGTTCTGCAGTTTGTGGAGGTCTGCATTTGCAATCCATCAATTACTGTGGTTCTGCCTAATTAACTTGGCTTTTGTAATGACCGCCGACTGCACACTGTTGGCTAGTAGTGATGGGTATCTCACTTTGGCACAAGTTAGTGTTTAAGCACTTTAAGCATCATCCATTGTGTAGCTCAAACACGAAGGGGAGGAGCGCTCGACTGTGCACGAGTCTCTGATAAACATTAGGAAGCAAATGATGTATGGTGGAGAGAAAAGAAAGCCGGAGCGTGGATAAGCTGATGTCTCCAAAAGCTGTTTCTGTACTTGAAGCACTGTTCCTGCACAATAATCACAATGCAACACGCTCCCAATAAAACGCACTTCAACATTATGGAAGAAATGTTGTTTGAAAATTGCTTCCATTTAGTGCAGTCGTCAACAACGTCTCTGCCAGGCAGGGGGATGACAAGTCGCCTCCTTCCACACACACTCAATCACACACACACACACATCACCTCCCATCATGGCCGACGGCTATGTGAGCCCTTTAATATCTGCCTGAATAATGCAGCGGCGTTTCACCAACCAGGAGTCGTTCCTCGGCTCATTCCAGGCCTCGCCGCCTGCTGCAGCCCGAGCAAGAGATATCAGGAATATTTATTTTTTTCTCCCCGCTGTCGCCGTAATATCTCTTTTCTCTCCTTTTTCCTCTCTTTGCCCTCCATTTCCTGCATCTCACTCCTCTCTCCCCCCGCTGCTCCGCTCATTATACGCTGCACTTACTGTAGTTTATTACTCCGATGTCTCCCCCTTTTCTCTCTCTGGCTCTCGGGCTCACTCCTTCCTCTCTACAAGAAGGTGTGAATAGAAATGTAAGTCTTGTGCACATGCTTCCCCATCAGTCTGATTTCCTCTCTCAATCACTCTCCTGCTCCGAGGCGGTGTGTATATTAACCTTTTTTTTTTTTGGTTATATTTCCAACAGAACCATTTCTCCTCATCTCTGTTGAGTCGAGCGCTCTTCATTCCCAGAAAGAGCAGTTTTCATCATCTTAATCCCGCCGCCCCATCTGTTTTTCCCTCGCTCTTAAGACTCCTGAGCAGACAGGAGCGAAGTGAAAATGAAATTAGAGGCAGAAAAACCGGAGAGACGGAGGGAGGGAGGGCGAGCATTACGTCAGGAAGCCTTCTGGTTCAAAGCGGTGACATTACTAAGTGATGTTTGCAAAAAGCAGCCAATCTGGCAAAAGAGTGACAGCTTTGGATCGACTGTGTGTCGGTGTGTGTGTGTCATCGTTGAGTCTGCTAGCAGGGGATGTGTTTGAGTGCACAGACTGTCCATACGCGTGTGTTTGTCAGTGGTGGGTGTTCTGTATATATTGGACTGTGCTGCACCTGCTACTGAGACTCACACTTCAGAGTATCCCTCATGTCGTCAGGCTATTTCTGCTCATGAAAACGCAGGAAGATTATATATAATTATTCAAGTTTTTCTCGATTCTAGTGCAGGAATCATAATACTGCCCTGTAACTACATCACTTCTACAAATAAATATGAAATACAAGATAAACTCAAGGTGTTTGAAACCTCATCTGATCTTATAAGTCCTACACCCCCATGTTACAGTGCAACAGGTGTTTTCAGTTACTGTGAGAACTGAGTTCATTTCAATAATCTGTTTCTGTGCACATTTTAAATTGGCACAAAGACTGAAAGTTGGTGCATTGATAAAAAACAAAGTGCAACATGAGGTCCGTTAAGCATGTGACTTAAATGTTCCTCGCTTCAAAGAGGGCACAGTAAGCTTGTTGGAAGCCTGCGGCTGCAGTTTCCAAATACTTATCCTGTGTGCACGAAGTCGATCGACAGCGCTGGAGACGAGGGTTTATTTTCCTTGATTTGTTTGGGAGGAGGATTTACCCAGGACATATGTGACCGACTGAATATCTATCCTCTGTAACAACAAAGGGATTGTTGAGTCCCTGAAGGGTGGATAAAGTCACGCTGTTGTTATAAAATATCTCCATCTTTTTTAAGAAGAATTTAAAAAGTTGTTGGGGCATAAAACCAATAAGTTGTTGATATTAACAAACCCAGATGCGACTGACAACAACGATGGCAGAGCTGTCCGTGCTGAAAAAAAAGTTTAAATCGAAAATTGAAACAATCGTGACCTTTAAAATGGAAAGTCGAAACACATTTTGACGCTCTAGCACACATCCACCGAGCATTATTCATATCTGTGAGGCGCCTGTGCAGCGCCTGAGGGAAACTGAAAGATAACACCCGCCCCAGGCAAGAGATACAGAAGTATCCACTGTCGTACCACCAGACAAAATTATTAGCAATGTTGTTTTTTTGCCTTTTTTTTCAGTTTCGATTGAAGAACACATTGGATATATTACTAATACACACCAGGACCGGTTACCCTGAAACATTTAATGATCTATAAGAGTTGCATGACATGATTAATTATCTTGGATGAGTCTCAAATAATCTTTTTGTAGCCTGGTGCTAATTACTGGAGATTTTTTTTTTGCAGCATAGTGTGCGTTTGTATGCTTTTACTGTGTGTGTGTGTGTGTGTTCACAGATGCAAGAAAAATGTGTGTGTTTCAGTGCCTTGGCATTCATTTGTGCAAGCCCGAGGGGAGCGGTGTGGAGGAGGAGGGGGGTTAATTAAAGAGAGTGAACGGAGTGAGGGAGTGTGTAACGGAGGGCAGTGGAGGCGAGAGGAAGGAAAGATGGAGTGTGTGTGTTTGTGTGTGTAGCTAATGTTAAAAAAGTGTGTGTGTGTGTGTGTGTGTGTGTGTGAGAGACATTTGGCGAGCTCAGTGACTTGAGGATGATACATTGACACGCGCTGTTTACATCTCCTTACGCTCCTGTACGCCCAGTCAAGGCCTCAGCTGGCTCACTTCCTGGCCCATATTTCATTCACACGTCGAGATGGATGCACACACGCGCGCCCATCAACGTCTTAAAAAACACAAGCACATACCCAAATGCACAACATCCTTGTAAGTTACCTGCTAAGTGACAAGAGCACGGATACTTAAATCATCCTCCCGTCTCCGAGGATGATTCGTTTGAGAGCCTGACGCTCAGCCCACGCGCTTTTTTTTTTAGTTATGCGGCCACTTCCATTATCCGGTGACAGATGACTGACCTTTAAGTGAAAAATGGTAAATAGTCATTTTCATCCAGCGGCCTGTGGTTTCGTAATAAAAAAAAAAAAAGTCATGTCGATGGCACGCCACCGTCCCCGTGGAGGACATTTTGACTTGCCACAGCAGGAGACGCGCAGGTGGAACTAATACAATTAGAGATGAGTCACTTCCATCGACGTGTTTCCAGTAAGTCAGCAGCTGCAACGTGTTTACATTGGGAAGTATCACATTGGAAAAAAGGTTGACGGACAGTTTCTGCTCCAGGAGAAGAAGATCCGTGTCCACTGAGGACTTCTTCCCATAAATTTCCCAGATTGATTCCCACATTCCCTCATAGATGGCCAAGGTGACTGGTCTTAGTCTCCTTCTACTACTTCTTCGCCTTGTTCTTTGTCTTCCTCGTCTTTTTCCTTTCTTCTTCTTCCTCTTCTTCTTCAACAACAACATCATTTTAGGTTTGCATTTGGAAGATCACATTGGAAAAGGTTGATGGACACAAGAAAAAACAGTTTCCGCTCCAAGAGAAGAAGATGTAGTCGTGTCCACTGTGGATGGCAAAGGTCTTCCTCTTCTTCTTCTTCCTTCTTCATCTTCTTCAACAACAGCATAATTTTAGGTCTGTTTATTGGGCGATTTGCAAACAACTGGTTTTGTTCCAGCTTCACAACCTACACTTTTATTATTCTGTGTACTGCGGCCACGCGTTTCGCCATCTTCGATTCAACCAACCCCTTGTGTAGCCTAGTCTATCCAGTCCAAACTCATGGAAATGCAGTTAAAGGGTTCGTGTCTAGATAATGTTTCTTTCTAACAGAAAACCACTGGCAGCACTGGATGTAAGCCCTCGTTGGCTGAGAGAAAAAAAAAGCCTTGCACTATGGTAACAGAGGGTTGAACACACAGCTAACAACAAGCTTACAATGCTTAGTGTGATAAAAGCACACAGCACTCACCGACACGTTACCGTCAGAAAAAAGCTCACAATAGACGTGTAAAGCTCCCCCGCCATTTCCTTGGCTACCAGGGAGACGGGGTGAAAAGCCTCGTCCAATCTATTCTGTGATTGGTCGCCTGAGAAAGATCGACCGTGGCGACACCGGCGCCTTCCTGAAAAGTTCAGAGATTGAAAAGAAAGAAATGCTGTCGTCACCGTGAGGAAGTCTACATTTGACCCAACTCAAATTAAAGTATAATTACATGTTCTTTAAAGCACACTTCGTATGTACTTACAGTCCCTTCATTCAAGCAGCCTTCAGGGCCGACCACACCGAGAACGAGAACCATAAAAAGATCCTTTTTGAAACAAATCGTGGATTCTCAGTGAGACTCTCATGACGTTACTTTTGTCCTTACTGCAGCTCTGTGACGATCACCAGGACATCTGAGGTTGACTCATACTGAAGTATGAATAAACTTCAAAAGATGACAACTTCTCCAAACTTCTCTCATCTTTTGAAGAAGTGCATGAATCAGTATCACCGCTAGTTTTATGTTTATCCCTCTTTAATATAATGCACCACCACCACAGTCTGGAGCTCAAGTGCATTCACTGATATATGATGATGAGACAGTACGAGCGTTTCAGCTTCTTCACCTTTCTGTCGAGACGCTGACCGTTTGACTCGACATCAAACGGGCGCGAATCCTGTAAGAAGCGATCCCTCGTTAACAAACACGTAAATATTAGATCTGCTGAACAAAAGCATCGACACCTGACGAGGGTGTGAAGCAGCTACAGCAGCAGGCCAACAGCACGGTCACGGTGAGGGCTGTCAGGTTTCACAAACACCTGTACGTAACATGACTGAACGTTGCAAGCTGAGCGGATAATCGTGAGCCTGACGGTGAAAGAATGAAGCAGCTGATTTCTTAAAAAGACACCCTTGATCACACACACAGACACACACTGACACACACACACAGACACACACAGCAGAATCATTATTTGCAGAGTGTCAGTACAGTTAAGGGACTGCAGCCCCCCCCGTGCTCGTTATAAAGCCAGGAGTCATTTCGCCGCGGACGCACAGAGCAGGACGCACAGCAGGTCGCTGCCTGTAATGATGGTTCGCAGGGTGGATGCTGTGTGCACTGCTGAGGGCCTTCTGCATGTGTGTGTGTGTGTGTGTGTGTGTCCACCTTCATGCTCTGCTTCGTACACTATGTTCATTTATCCATGTCTTTGATATGCTATGTATGCAGGCAGTGTGTTTTTGGTGGTGCAACGTGTGTGAATGTGAGTGTGCATGTGTGTGTGTGCGTGTGTGTCTGTGTGTGTGCACGTGCGAGCGCAGTAACGTGTAGCCGCAGATTTATAGGCATGCCTCCATGCTCTCCAATGATGTGGGACTGAGCCATGAATCAGCTCAGCCTGTAATGAATTCTGATGGCCCACAGGAGAGGAAGAGGAGGAGGAGAGGGAGGAAGAGGAGGAGGAGGAGGAAGAGGAAGAGGAGGAGGAGGAGGGAGGGAGGAAGAGGAGGAGGAGGAGGAGGGAGGAAGAGGAGGAGGAGGAGGAGGGAGGGAGGAAGAGGAGGAGGAGGGAGGGAGGGAGGAAGAGGAGGAGGAGGAGGAGGGAGGGAAAGAGAGGAAGGACAAAGTGGTGATGAAGAGAGACGAGAGGAGGAAGGAAGCGCACAGTGGAGCTGTGGGTTCATTGATTGATCGCGAGAAACACAATTCAGTCCTCACATGCAGCGTTCTTTAAAGGGACATTACACCATTTTCTCCCGTCGTCACGCCACTTGTATATCTAAACACCAGAGATGGTGAAGTGAGAGTTGTGTTTGAATCAAAGCAGAAAACTGCATCTACATTTTTTTGCCAGGTTTCATAAAAAACATGAATGAGACGCGCTGGTTCCCACTTAACACAGACTTGAATGAATGCGCCTATTCAGAAAAGCTCTCATTCAGTTCGCCTCACTTCTCCTCAGGTTTCTCTCCACATTGCTGTTAGTTTCCGTTCACCGCTGGTCCGAGCTGCATCAAAATGAAAAGGAAGAGATGTCTAATCCCTCACACTGAACGTCAAGTTCGGCTTGATCTTGTCAAATCTGACAGGAAATGACAGAGATTCAGTGATGTGCAGTCAGGAGAGGCGGGAAGGAGGCGCCTCACCAGAGCTGAAGGGAGGCGTTGTGATTACACGATAGCCGTATCAGCTGATCGTTTCTTTATATTCACGATTCATAACTTTATGATTTTATTTTTAGTATTCATTATTCATCATTTGGCGTCTTTGATAAACACATGAAGCTGCAACCAGTCAGAATAATTGTTTTAGAAGTATCGTACGCTCCTTTTGCCATCAGAAACCAAGATAAATATCTTGGCAACTGTAAGTTAGGGAGCTATTTTGCAACTCAGATGTTACTGGTAGTAATCTGTCCGTCCTGCACAGAGTTTAAGAAGTGTACTGTAACACAAGGAGTTAACAGGAAAATGATCCATGTGTGTACACGGCCAGCCGGCTCTGACTTCCAACTCGAGGAAGTGACGCTGTAGTTACCCCTCAGCAACACACTGGACTTTTTCCTCCAGAGTGATGCAAAGAGTCAAGACTTAAGTAACCTACTGTGAACTGTTTGTCAGCAAGCTTTATATTGAACGTCTAACCGGATGCTGCATATTACATATTACTGCTAACTTGACCGCAGAGGTGGAGGGTCATTTGAAGCTCAAGGCCACTTACCAAGCTGCTGTAATGGACAAGTCGGGAGTGAGGATGTGTTGACTGATCATTGAGGTTATTGGAACGGAAACCATGTTGCTTGTTAGTTTTCTTTGTTAAAACCATGTAAAAAGTTCATTTTCTCGAGGTGAACTTAATAAAACACAAGACATGTTCATTAAATCTGAATAAAAACAAGATGCGTAACTCTAATCAGAGCTCACCACACAAAGAACTACGGTCCCTGCTGTCCTGCACTTCGTCACCATCAAACTCAGCCTCCTTACCAGGAGTAGTTTGTTGTTCATAAATGAAAGCGCCTCCTAGAAAATAATGCACAAGGACACATAACCAAGGCAACATTTATATGTTTCCACAAAACATAATAGACTGTAGCATGGCTATTGTAGTATGGAGTATATAGACGGTTGTTTCATGATGAAGAAAACATGATGAAAACAAAAACCCTCGTAGCTCCATGTTTCCAAGGAGCAACACAAAGGGCTCTAAAAGGAAATACAAGAGAGCTTCACTCGAACAACCCTTGAAAATCATCATGACGATGCTAAGAAAAGCAGGCAGGACACAGTGAAGGTAATTCACATGGTTGCAGCACTCGGTGGGAGGATGGAGCCGGGCGGTAGTGCCAGCGTGAGAGCATCCAGTTCCATAAAAAAACACATTAAAAAGAAAAACCTACAGTAACATGAAACTCCTGGGCACCATAAGTAGATGTAATTAATACGCGGGGGAGCGGCCACGCTCGCTCTGCCCTCAGAGCAGGAGGCTCAAAGCTCCCGAGGATGTGTACTGTACTCGGCTTTGTGGGTAAGCCGACCTAAATTGATGTTGATTGATCGGAGTGTAGACTCCCGACTGCTCCCTCCTCCCCCACCTCATCTACCCCCTGTCTGGAGGAATATCTCTGCCATTGCATTTCTGCATGTCTTCATCCCACTCCCTCACTCTCGCTCTTCTTCTTCTGCGCCTATTAACCCTCGTCTTTGTTGCTGAGAGACTGTTGATGAAGGCCATCACTTCCTTTTTTCCTTCACAAATCACTTTAACCACTCGCGCACACCACATCACATGCAGGAACATTAGAGAATCGACTTTGCATACGAGCAACACGTGCACCTATAAAGCTTTGTTTGGTGCAGCCGTTAAGCTGTTGATATGGCGGATTCGAGGCGTTTAAATGTACGCCGTGTGACAGTTCCTACAAAGGTTTTTGCGATTTGCTTTCACAGTTGCAGATGTTTCAAATACTCCAGGTCTGGTGCATCCCTATGCGTCTCAGGCAGCAGAATACTGATTGATGATCAATCATGCATTAGCAGCCTTCACACAAGCAGAGAGGGGAAAAAAAAAATCCATCTCACCAGCACTGCAACGTGCTAAACTCTCAATATGCTCCAGCGTCTTCCCCACAAGCAGCCGTGCTCTCCGTGTTTCCTTGCTCTCATCCCTCCGGAGGGTGTTTGTGTAGGATGCATTTTGTTTTTCCAACAACAGCTTAATTTGCGTGAAGGTTTTTGACACACTCTCCTCCATCACCACAGCTGCTCATTCCAGATTCCTCACACTGTTTTTTTTTTTATTAAGGCCCATTAAGCGATCCCAGTCCAACAGACCAGATTATAAAAACCTCAGGCCACAATCACGCTCAGAGATCCCATCTCGGCTTTAGCTGGAAACATTAAAATGGACAGCTCACCCCAATATCAATCATTTATCCTCTCACCTGTCATGTTATGCAAACATCGACAGGGTTTTGTCTGTGGATTATCTCTACAGCTGGTATCTCCAAAACTCATCGACTAACACCAAAACAATCTACAGTGGATGGCTAGATAGCACAGCGAGTAAGAGGTAATAATATTTCTTTTATCAATGACGATTTTTGATACTATTTATAGCCGGTATCTCACACCAGAATTTGAAAATATAAGTTTCACAGTTAAATCTGTTACTGGGATTGCAGAGATCAACAGATCTGCTCTCCAGAGTGAGGTAAACATTTGGAGATCTTTCTCATTAAGTCCAGCTTTAGTAAGCTTTTAGTGAACAAACGTGTTGACAAACCGTCTTGAATAGAAGAAGCTTCATACGAGAGGTGATTCATGGAGTGAGTGATTATGCACAAAGTTTGAAGCTGATACCTTTTGTCGTAATGCTGTTTTCGGGCAATTGAAAATTGCAACTCAGCACTATCTGAGGCAACACTCCAGCCAACAAAATGGCTGCCACCCAGGAATGCAGATTTGAACTCATCCAACACACTCAGACTACTGTTGTTCCCCGACATATAGGAAGTGCTCAGTTGCTGCCATTTTGACAGTAATGATGAGATTCATACTGCTGTGGAGCAATTTTCTGGAGGTCCAGGAGAAAGACTTCTACAAAGAAGGGATCTGTATGCTCTGCAACCAGTACTTGTGTTATTATGGAAAGAAGTTGTATTACAGTCCTGATCACAAAAGGTTCATTGGTAACAGGTGATAGTATCATGGTTGAGTACGGGGTAAGGGGCATCCTCGAAAGGTTTGTTCACAATCAGGGATGAGACGAGGTTCAACACTTTGTGAAACACATGACTGTATAAAGGATTTTACTACGTGGGCTCAGGAACACGTCCTAACACTGTCGGTAGTTACACTTGATAACAACAAGCATCTTTAAATCAGCCGTGACTGAAAGAAAGAGAGTGAACATGTTAACAAGCAACGCTGTCTGAAAATCTCAATGTGTTTCATTCAGTACTTTCATTTTAGTGTTTGGTGAGTGCACAATCACCCAAGGCCTCATGCAGAGCCTGTCTTTGCAAGAAAAAAAGATTCAAAGTTCAAAAAGTGATTTTTAGAGAGTGGTACATGCTGAGGTCGCAGGGGTCAGCGCTAAAGTACTTTCATTTTCACAACTCACAACTCACTACTTGTCGTCGGTTTGAAAGCAGGTTCGGGACAGAAAACGGCAGCTTAGAGGCAGAAGAAAACGTTTCAATAGCTCAGACAACTCTCCGCGGCACACATGTAAACTTTAATCGATACAGAGAAGATAATCTTGTCCTGTGAAAAGATAAGACGTCATAAAACAAGATGAGATTTTAATAGCTGATGGGAAAGTGGGTCAATGTAGCAGCAAGGTTTGAAGAGAAGGTAATTGGAGCAAAAGATGATAAGCAACCTTTATCATCATTGATCAGTCTGAAAATATCTGTCAGAATATATTTTATTTAGAGCCTTTTATTTATGGAAAAGTATAAAAATACATGAATAGGTGGCATGAGGGATCTAGGCGGCCTGTCAACACCAGGCAGCCAGGACGGTGTTTAAATGAGACGTGGACGGTCTTGGTCGAAGCATTTACCGCTTTTCCTCCAAATGGACATCCAACCACTGAAGGCAGAGAGCGTGCCAGTACCTTGCCAGCTGTCTGGCTCGGCTGTTTGGCAGCCTGCAGCGCTCAGACTGCTTCTCCGTTCTCTTTGTATCCAAGGCTGATGAGTGTCAACAGCTTGAGCCTGCACAGAGCGCACAGCCAAGGCCAACAACATGACTAATGGCTGGTATTAAGGCTATGTAGCATAACAGGTATGATTCACATGCAGGCTTTCTGTGCAACCCTTCAGCCTTCATTACATTTCCATCTATAGCGGCTCTGACGCTGGTCACATGAAAACAATGGGTGCAAACTTTTGGTATATTTACAGTGTTATTTCTGGGGTTTATTGGTAAAATATATAAGTTCTGATTTTGTTTTGTTTTGTTCTCATATTGACCCAAAGATTACCAAAACATCGTTATAAATACAATGGATTTTATGTATATAGATGGACACTTTATACGGAAAAAGTCGATATTTGTTGATATACAGTATACAGAGAAAATACCATTTAAATTGCATATATTCAATAATACATTGCAAGACCATTACCATTATCAAGCACAGAGGCACAGTATCTTGCTGAAACTGTAAAACACTTTTGTTTCCGATTAATTTGAGCTTGAGTAGCCGACTGTCGTCCAAACCAAGAAAAACAGCCTCACACCAAGGACACAAATACTCGAAGCTGCAGGATGTTAATGCTCCACAGACAAAGCACCAGGGTCTGTGTGCCCAGTCTGGAGTCTGTTTCATGAATGAGGCATTCAGGTACGCTGTGCTGAATGGGAATCTTTTAAAGTGCATATTTTGCAGGCCTCGGAGCCATCCCCTGCTCCCCCGACAATCCAAAACTCACCTCTTCAAACAGGGCTGCCTAAAGTTCAACGAGCTGATGAGAAATTCAGCAACCTCATGGTGAGGGGTGAAGAAAAAAATCCAATCATCCATAGTCCTCAGCGTCAGTCAGCTGAGGCGTGAAGCAGTTATGGGAATTGCTGCAGATCTTGTCTCGTTTTGATCTTCCGTTCTTCAACATGCAAATGCACCTTTTGCGTTGAATGGAGCCAGACGTCTGTAGCTGCTTAGCATATGTCTGATTACATAGCAAACACGTGTTCTCTGGCATCACTGAGCCATTTATGTGTCCGTGAAATGCTTTTCCACGCAGAGAAAGTAAAGCCATTTAATACCGGAATGGAGTATTTTAAGTTGGCCACCGAGGAGGAACGTACTGCTCCGTACAGTTTTTACAGACTGCCTTCTCTCTCTGCATTAGAAGAGCTTTGACAACCTTGAAATAGGTCAAGACTGCAAGATCTCCTTGTTTCCTAACGCACTGGTTCAGCTGTTTATAGAAGAAATTACGTCCTCGGTTTGCTTGTTTCGCTGCATTTTTCATTCAGCGACCCTGGAACGCAGATAGTTGAGGAGCCTGTGGAGTAGAAGGCCTTTATGTTTCATCCCCATATTATTCTGTGAAAAGACATTTATCAGAGGAGTGACCTTTAAAGAAATTTAAAAACTTGACTGCTGATGCCAGAGCGTGACTCAAGTCTGGAGCAAACTCGCCCACCTTGAGACATCAGGAATTGGCAGGATTTTGAAACCAAAACCAAGTTTTTTTGTTTGACTTTCATCACTTTCTGCATTCTTGTGACTTTTAGAGAATGTATTTACAAAATAATAAGTACACTGCAACTGCATTTTTACGTTAAACATAGACATACAGGGAATATGCAGAATAATAAGTTAGGAATAAGTAAAGAAGAAACACTTGGTTTGCGTTGGGAAAACATCATGGCTTGGCTTAAAATACCTGTTTTGGTCGCCAAAATCACAGATGGAGATGGTCCAACCTCCAGTGAGAAATAGATGGTTTTTTGAATGGCCGTAAATGTCCGCAGGTGTCTTCAGAAATGTGGTGTGACTCAAGCTGCAGTCGACCGTTTGGCAGCCTTGTTGGCTTGTAATAACGCCCCCACCATTCCCTCCACCTCCTGATGAGAAAGGTGGCTATTAAGCATTAAATGTGAACTTGATTTGCCACATTTGGTACAATGTTGGATGTATCTGTGGTTTTAAAACGTTAACTGATGTCATATCCAGGCCACTGGGTTGGTGCACGTCACTGTCCTTTGTTTGTCAACCTTGTGATGGTGACTGATGATCAAAAATGATGCGACAGATTTCTACAAAAAGCTTGACCCTTTCCCTTTAAGTTCTCCTTTCCAGGTCGTCTGAAATTTGCTTGAGTATTTCATTTCTTCAGTCTCTCACTCACTGAGGAGCAACAACAGACTACATGCTGCACAGTGCCAGAAACAGGTTGTGATAACTCGAAAGGTGTGAAAACAATTTCGTAAATCAGGACAAATACAGGAAAATGAATTCCCCCGGAGAAAACCGGGAGAAAGGCAATGAGAGTTGGCAAGTATGGCTTCAAGAAAGTTCCTGTTTGCTGGCAGGTTCTTGGCACCGGAAGGGAAGACTTCCTGCATGCCTCGTTTTGTGCTCCAAAACACCACCATGGTATCTTCACAGGCAGCCACGAGTACTGTTTACCCTGAGCCGAGCAGAGCTGCAGGTCTTTGATTTTCTCCATATTGTACATGAACAATGAGCGCTGAGTCACCCGGCTTCTGTCAATTCCTCCCGTTGAGAAAAACATATGGCTCCTTCTAAAGCTGTCATTCACTTCCACGATCCATTAGACTTTGCCCTTTCCGTCACCAACATTATTGCACATGAGTCCGTTTTTACTTCAGCGACAGAAATCAGAATTTCTATCTCGACAGTAATAGACCAGATTGCTGTCTTTCTCTTGCCGTTATCGACACTTTGTTTCCCCCCAATTTCCCAACTTAAAGCTGAAAAGACATTTCAAGCCTTTTTCTTCTGGAGGTTGATGAAAACTTTGAGGGAAACTGCTGAAATCACTGACGGAGATGAGGTTATTTGGAGGGAAGGTAAAAATACAACGTGAACCTTCTGGGACTGGACTTGTGAGACTGATGGTTATTGAAAGTGTTCAAGATACAACTGGAACTTTCCTGCTCTCATTTCCTATCACAGAAAGTCTGTTCCTATAATTTAGCAATTCAATACTGCACTGATGTACAGTCCGCTCCTCACAGTGAGGGTTGTAAGAAATATTAGCAACCTACTGTTTAGGACATGGGTCACCACCGATTTCAAGAGCCCATATTGGTGCTCTTGAGGTATGTTAAAGGAACAGTTCATCCAAGAATTAAAATATCAATTCACCCCTATGGCCCCAATAAACAATTGAAATAGATGGGGACTGCTTTTAAAACGTTACAACTCCACTGAAAAGAAACTTGTCTTGTGTAATCCAAGTCAATATAGAATAATATATCATCTGTAAAGTCAAGATTTTCAAATACCAACCCAAAGTGTTTGACAACCTGCGAATCAGAAATAAACCACCTGTCTCCAGAATCAACTTGCCACCTTTTTGAAGTACTTACTTGACTCTGTGTTTTGGCACTCTTTATTCTGTCTTGGTAAATCGAGCAATTTCCGTTGAAGTCGATAGGTTCCTGTCAACTGTGCGAAAGGTTTCTGAACTAAACGCCTTTGAACAGTGGAAAAAAGTACAAGGAGAGATAAGAGCGAGACGAAGAGCTTCTTCAGGACAGCTAATGAAGAAGCTGTTCAGATAAGATATCTTGTCACAAATTTGACAGCTATGTCCTGCCTGTGTAGCGTATTTAGACGATGTTGCTTGTCGGTGTGGTCTTCCAGCCGCTGAATCTTTTCTGACACATGATGTGACATGACATCAGTCGGTTGTTATATCAGCCTTGTGCTGGCAGAGTGTGTGTTGAAAGATGAAGTTGGTTTCATGAAGTGTGCAGCCACATTGTGTGTGTGAGTTCACTCTCATTCAATAGTACCTGATGAGACAAAACCACAAATTGAGCACAGCTCTTCAGCAGTGAAAGTTGCTTTCATCAGCTGTTTCCATTCATGCTTTACAAGAGTCTCTTTCCTCAGCTGTGTGAATATCAGCTGACTGACATCGTCCAATCATATGCGTGCAGGTGTACAGAATGGTCATTACTGCCTGACACATGCTCATGCCAACAGCTTTTACTGCCCAGCTCCTTCCATAACCCCGACCTCCTCCTAATGAGCCACTGAGATTTTAACATCCTCGTACGACTCAGCAGGTCGTTGCCGGTGACTCCCAAATATCACTGCCACCAAAACAACATTATTGTTGCAGCCTATAACATAACGTATACTGTATAAAGCATCCTCAGAAGAGCTGAGCAGAGTAAAAAAAAAACTCCCTCCACTTCCTCAACAACTTCTGTTGTGGAGGCACCCTCAAGCAAGATGGTTAACCCCGAACTGTTGGCAGTCAATAGGTGTTTGTGTGAGTGCTGGGCAGCTCCCAGATGTGTGAACGTGTGGAAACCTTCAGGCTACTGCAGCTTCCAACCACACAGACGTGTTCACGGTCAAGTTCCCCACTTAAGGTAACTTAAATTCAGCAGGAAACCTTGTTTTTGCTGAGCTCCAGTGGTTAAAGTCCTCACTGTGCAGAAGTGATGTAGAGGTACACCCAGGTTATGGTCGGTGCACTTTCACATCGTTGTTACATGATAATGATGGTGATGATGATGGCTCTTTCATTATTACCTCCGCCTCGGATGTTGTTTTCCCCAATGACTGTTTGTTTGTTGGTTGGTTGGTTTGATGGGTCTCGACCAGAATAGACCCAATTAACTTTAAGTGTGGATCTGTAATAAGGGGACGGATCCAGGTACTGTTTTCTGGCTTTCTTTTATATTGCAAGAAGGGAGTTTTTCAACATTTTCGTCAAAAGGTCCTGTTTGTAAGAAAAGTAGATTTTTGACCTCATCAAACATTTATGCTTTGGGATTGTAGGACGGGTCGGCCGGCGTCCCAAAGCGCCATTTTTCTGACAAGTTGGGATTGAGACTGAAAAATCTACTTTTCTTACAAATAGGACCTTTAATAATGTATGAATTTTGCTTGAAAAATCTGCCTTATTTAGGTGTCTGGTATCTATGAGTTAGTTCAATTTGATGCATGCAAACTTGTCCAGTTGATATGAGCTCACAAGACACCATACATTTAATATTAACCTAATCTTGATATCCATCCAGCCTCTAAGAGATAACATTCGGGACATTCAATCGCAGATGATAGCCAATCGCTTCCAGTGTTGCATTTACACCTATGCCTGCTCAAATGTGATTGGTCAACACTGTTCAACAAGCCCACACAATTAAACAGCCCACACTGCCTTTTAAAGTTAGTCTCTAACTCTGAGATTTGAATTATCAATCAAGATGATCATCCGTCACTTACATCCTCCTATGAGAAAAGACACCGAAAAGGTTTCATCATCTGCATATAGACTGATTTAATGTTGTATTACAGCTTGTGGTGATATAATTGCAAAAAATATACTTTCATTTGAAAGACTGAGAGTTAATTCCCTCAACAATCTTCATACTTTGCAATTATCTAAAGTAATTGGCAGTGTGCAGGTTGGCTGTGCAAAAATAAAGCACCAGCGCAAAATATTCACTGACTCCTCTGTGTTTTAATAATGTAGACTTTAAATCAAATAATCAAAACAAGGCAGAGCCTCTTACATTTACATTCTACACTTTAAGCTTAGGTCATAAAGAATAATGACTGTGTAGCGTGTGCAGTTACATCATCGTTATACGCAACCAGTTGGAAATGAAGAGGAGAATCATAAAATCTCTGCAGGATTCCTGTTGAAACATACAGTCGGCCGGCTGTGGAGAGAATTTGTTGCAGAAATTTCTTTGTTGTGATTTTATTTTCAGTGCATCTTGAGCTCAGCCAGAACATTTGGAGTTGGCGATTATGTCAAATTGTGCACAGATTGTTTTCCATCCCCGGGAATCGTTATATACTGTAGTGAGAGTCTCATTGTTCGGACTCACACTGCTTGTCCTGTTGAGTCTCTGCTGCACACAAACACTCTCCACCTCCCTCTCTCTCGGTCTCACTCTCATACATATTCAGGTCTCATTTTGTTCCCTTTTTGCTCTACCTTACAAACACACACTGCATCTCTCCTCCGGCTGCAGCTGAACCTACACTCCATCCACGCCTTCCTTCATCTCCTATCCCCTCATCACCTGCAGGACTTTCTCTGCTTCTTTATTCTGCCTGTACTCACCACTTTACTCTCCGTGGTCCTGCTCCTGCCTGCTCCTCTGGGTCCATCTATGCGCTGGCGTGCTGCGACTCAGACTTCAGACCGAGTCGGATTGTGGAACAAAAAAAAACCTACATTTTCAGAAATGAATACCACCATTCTGAACTTCATCTCTCAGAGGATGTGACCTGACCTGCATACTGTCCTCTTTTTCTCTTCTGTTGACTTCTTCAGCCAGAGACACTCGCAATGTCTGAATACTATACTACACACAATAAATTTCCACGAGTTGAACTAGTTTTCATTTGCTGTATATATTTACCTTTGTATTAATTCTGCTATTTGACTTTTAAATGTACTTATTCATGTATTGATATCTGTATTATTTCTTCTTTCGCATTTTCCATATTTACTTCCAAAAAACGTATTTCACTATGATCTATTTACATTTCTTCATGCATTTCTGCATCATTGTGCAATTGACTGCAAAAGAGTGTTTGACCCAAGCCATTGTTCCTATGGCCCATTATTCGGAAACCCAAAAACTTTGGATTTGTTGCCATTAATATAATAATGTTAATTTAGGGTATGTGGTTCGGTGCAAGAACAGAACGACGGCCTATCAAAGACAAAACCCCTGCAGATTCAGCACCACAGACAGAGCCGACACACAGAGTGTGTTGTCAGAGCAGTGGCCCTTCATTTTACAGGACAACAGGTTGTTGGACAAATGGACTTTCGATCCAACGGAACATTTGTTGGATTATCGGGGTTTCGTAGCAATTTAGCCAATCTAGCATAGTATTCATTACACCTGACACACAATAAGAAACCATTTGAAACTACGTTTACCTCACAAACCCCGTTATGGTATCACTGTCCCGGGAAAAAAAGGATGCATCTCACTTCTCTCACCTTCCTGTTGCTCTGCAGACTTGCACATTTTCCCCAAACACTGAAGCTGTTCATATCGTCATTTTCTGAAATCATCCCAAAAGGTTAATTCTGACACCTCGGTAAAAGATTGGAGGAATAAAAAGCCGCCGTGCTCCTCTCGAGGCTTCAGACCCATCTCGTATTTACAACATCATCAGTGTGTTTAAAGTACTAATCCGCGAGATCCTCATTTTGATTCTGACGACATCTCCGTTGATAAACAGTAATCGCTCTGAAGTTTGTGCACCGCGCTCCAACAAATCCTTATCTGTTAACTTTTATAGTTGCCCCGTTTAATCCTTCGTGTCAGCAGGATTTAATTATTAGGAAAATAAACACAATTAAGACGTCTGAGCATACAGGGATGAGTAGGTGCAGTTTGTGTCATTTATTTACACTGTTAACTGGAGAGTTGTGCTTTCTAACAGCTACATTAATCACCTGTCTCACTCCAGGTAACTAACACGCAGATATATAACAATTAAAAGAAGTGACTGTTTGAAACTCATCTGATGAAATATGGCGGCAGAATGATGACGCAGTTTTTCCTCTCCTCTGTCTCTCCAGGGTCTCCTGTCCTCATCAGGTGAAGCACTGTGAGCCCCTCTCCTCCCTCCCTCCTCCCCCACAGACGTCACCCACTACCCCAAAATCCCCGAATCCCACCTGGCCTCACCTGCCAAACCCCATCCGACAGCTGCCACTGGCCCTCCCTTTACCCCATGGTGGCCCCAAGGCCCGCCCTCTCACTGCTATTGGCTGTCCTGGCCTGCACGGGGCCTGCACGCCCCTCGCCCCCCCTGCTGCTCCGGCCCCGGGAGAGAGAGAGGGACTCTGGTGGCGTCAACATCGCTGTGGTCCACTCGGGCTCCTCCCTGCTCCCGGAGACGGCGGTGGTGGGAGGTGCGGGGGTTGGTGAGCCGGGGTCAGGGCCGGGGTCAGGACCGGGGTCAGGGCCGGGGCCGGGGCCGGGGCCGGGAAACGGTCCGGGAGGAGGAGGAGGAGGAAAGGGAGTAACAGATTCAGCTTTTCTGGAAGGAGCGGCTGCGATGGCCTCGTTTTCCTCCTCCTCCTCGTCATCCCTGTCGCTGGCTGCGCTCGTGGGGGAGACGGTGATGACGCCGTCGGGACAGGCCAACGTCATCTACCTGACTGTGAATGAGAGCAGCCCAGGCAGCCTGCTTCTGCAGCTGTGTGAGCTGCTAGCCACCACGCCACTGCAGGTAGACTGCATACAACTTACACCTGTCCAAGATCTCACTGCTACATTTATTCAGTGTTTGTAAAAGATGACAAAGATCAACATTAAAAACTCTAAAATGTGCCAAACCACAAAAAAAAGACAATGAATAATGAACAGTAACCATCCCAATAATGTGCGTAATGCATTGACTGTATATAAAAATGGACGAAGCCAAAACAACATTTCTCCCCAAAGATGGTTTCTGTCATTTTAAGCAGCTCGTCATGCTGATGTACGTTCAGCTGTTCGGTTGTATTTAGTTATTTGATGCTATAAAAAGGGGGTGAAACATGATGATTGACAGCTAAGCCCTGCTCGTGAAATGAGCTGGCAGGATCTCCATAACCACGGCTCCAGCCCTGATCACTGCTGCAGACTCTGGCTCTTAATATGTCATCAGCACAGTATGGCAGCGCTCATATCCATTATATGCTGGCTTCCTTTTTGCACAGTGAGAGGAAGTGGAGATGTGTCACCCATCGTTATATATGACTACACGAAAGTCACAGTTTGGTATGTACCTCTGTGTCAGGGTCACGATTCGGTGCATGTTCCGTACAGAAGGAGAATAAAACAACATTTTTGTCATTTATTTTGAAGAAATGAAGACGTGCCGTTAATCTTAAGGCACTAAAGCTCACACTGTCAATAAGAAAAAGTAAATTACAAATGGCAGTCTGCCATTGTAACCCAAGAGGCTGCCTGAACGCTGTCGTAGTCTCGTTTCACTAATCGAGACTTTCAGGTTATGATGTTTAAATAACGCCGCACGTTTGAAGTGTTTTCACAGACACACCCAGCTTCAGTTGAACAGCATTTTTATCCAGTCCCCTTAATTATTGCTCGTTGTTTTTTGGATGGCATCGACGCTACGTCAGCTTGACTGACTGGGCCAAGCAAAACAGCATGTTAGTGCTTACTGAACTCACTGAACAAACCTTTCACGTTAAGCTCACTCTAGTGCATTCTCCTTCGTCACTGGTCCTCGGGCCTGCATGTTTTAGATGTTTACCTGCTCCAACACACCTGATTCAAATGATCACCTCGTCACCTAGCTCTGGTAACGACCCATTCATTTGAATCTGGTGTGGAAACATCTAAAGCGTGCAGGGCGGTGACCTGAGGACCAGAAATGAAGAGCACTGCTCTAGAGATTCAGCATATTGTTGTTGCCAAGGTTTGCTTTTTTTTTGTTAATTCAGCTGTTTTACCAAAAATGCAATCTGTCTTTTATTTATTCATGTTCATGTTCATTGTCCTGTTTGTTCATCTTTTCACTCATTCATTCACTCATTCATCGTATGAGAGGAGCAGATCTGAGCCTCAGCTGTGAGAGCTGCATGTGATGCTGACAGAGGTAACTGAACGCACCACTGTTCATTCATTCACTCCTTCATTTATTTCTTCATTCATTCTTATAGGATGCATTTACATTATGTATGTATCTGTTTATATGGCCTGTATGTAGCTGTGTATTTGTTTCCATAGCAGAACATCATAACTGAACCTCTAAGATCATGTTTGATATTAACTCTTTAAAGTTACACTTGCAATCTTATTTCCAGGTCCTGTCTATTTGCATATCAAATGCTTCCCTGCGAGAATTGAGCTGTCAGCTACACTTAACTTCAATTTGCTTCCCCTGAATTGCAACAGGAAAACAAGCGTTAAGTCATCAAGCCGGCCTCAAATCACGATCGCTCCGCCTCGTGTCATTACAGAAAAGTAATGGCAATTGCCAGAACTGCGCGCGTTTATCCGTAATGTATCACCGCCGCTGACGGATCTTTCTCGAAAAGTAATCACGTCAAAATTACCAAAAACATTCATCCGAAACTCTGCTCGTTTGCGGCAGTAGTTCAGCATGTTTCCAGCATGTTAGTGAGCCCGTGTAGGAGCTGAGGTGGCCCGTAAGCCAGGAGCTTATCTGTTGTTTCTGTGGTGTAAAGCAGCTTAAGCTGTACAGCTACAACACACACTCTTCTCCTGACAGGATGCCAGTCCACTGCAGGGACTTAACTCCGATTTTATCTCTGTGAACATTGATTGGCAATCAAAGCGGCCCAACAGTCCCGTTTGGTAAAAGCCTCCAACGGTTGTTTCATTACTCCATTAAACTCTTTAGAAAGAGTTTCTTCAGATATTTGTTAGTAGTGTAAGAAAATAAAGTCTTTTACTAGAGTGAGATGTTATCTGAAAAGCTGTGAGCAGCACGTGAACATACACATCGTCCCAGGACATTTTGCTCGCTTGTTCAGCCTTTAATTTATTCTCGTGGTGCGTGAGAATAAAAGAAACTGCAGCTTTGATGAATAACAGAAGCTTATGAAATGAGTCTGATGTAATGCCTTTTGTGTGCGCTGCTTTTGTTTCACTGTGCGACCTGGTTTTCACTCCCAGGGTTTGGTGTTTGAGGAGGAGAGACCGCCGCCGCCGAACCGCGCCCCTCTGGCGCCCATGCTGGAGTTTGTCTCCGCCCAGACGGGGGTTCCCGTGGTCGCCGTAGGGGGAGGAGCCAGCCTGGGACGAGAGCCACAGGTAAAAAAAGAAATTGGATTACTTAACGTTGCATCATCAAGCATTTTTAATTTCATTTCATTTGGATTAAAGCAAGAATATCTGCGGCTTAGAGGATGAAACACGGACTGTAAGAGATAAAGAGCCGTGTGGTTGAAGATTTACCTCCAGACCTCTGCTGACCGCTCTGAAGTGGACATGTTGTTTCAGTGGAATTACAAAAATGTTCACCTTTTGTTCTATTTCAGTGGTTATTATGGTTTGGATATGGTTTGAAATGTTCTTAACCATTATGGGGTACCCTGCGATCGATCCAATCGTGTGCATTTCTGTCAAAATTGGACATTTTGTCCCTTTTGTAGTTCTTTAAAAGTGGGCAGAAATTCATGTGTCCTTGAGTCCAGTAGTGGATGGAAACTGTTTCCTACTGGACCGAGTCCTCATGAGACTTACACTCCACTTGACAGGGCATGTTTATAATGAATAATTAATTTGAATTATAAATTATTAAGGTTTTATTTTCAAACGAGAAACAAAGGCTGGAATAATACAATTCCTTCAAAGTTAAAGCATCATTAATTAATTTTATTTGACCAATTAGGGGCAGTGGAACAATCTGCAAACACAATATTAACATATTAGGATTTCAGTTGATGTGGTGAACTTGTTAGCCTTTTTACCGATCCATCAGACACAGAGCTACAGTAGCAATAATTATATTTGTGCATTAGGCCATGTTGGTCCTTTATAGTCAAGTTCAACTGATTAAACAGCGAGATTGGACATTTAAATATTGATATTGGACCATTAATCTTTTTTCAGCCACTATTGGTCGAACTTTACAATATCGTTCTTCTAGCTCCGTCTGGGTCTTTAGATCCTAAACGCTCCTATATGTTCACCTGCTAGTTGCTAATTTTGTCTGTCAGCTTTTTGGTTTGGTCGGATCCAATATAAAAAATATCAATTAGAGCAGCTTTAAGACCAACATGGGACCTTTAGGAGGCTGGCAGCAGCAGAAAACCACTCCCAGAGCCCATCGGCAATCATCTGACAATGATTTAGCCTCTGGTGTACACAGTGAACTTCCTCATCTGTGCACAGCTCAGTTGCAAGAATAAGATGGTGGCAGGTAACGTCTCTGCAAACATCTGACACATTTCTACAATATGTGTTATATAACATTCACATTACATGTATATGAGCTGATGTGTAGGGCTCGGTGGTGGAGTCAGAACCAAGAGAGAAGGCTGCCAAGGTGGATAGATTTAAGGAGACCTCATATCAAATTCTGGCTGTTTGTGGCAACAAAACCAGGTATTTTAAGCCAGAACCTGATCTTTTCCGAACCCGTAACCAAGTGGCTTTTGTGCCTAAACCTAGCCAGACCACGAGCACAGCACTGTCCCAACAGAGAATTGACAATTGAACCAAAAGAAACATAAAAGAAATGTAAAGTTTCAACATGTTTGTGGTTTGCAGAAACATATATTGCCAACGTTTATTCTGGCGTGTGAGTTGCCATGCACCGATCATTGTTTACAGTCTGATTAGCAACTTAAGACATGGGACTGGAGCTCGAGTTGCATTGAGATTGATTCAGATTTCAGTCAATGCACTCTGTTTACCTGCATGCAACCAAAGCTCAGTTAAGTGGGGTGGGTCATTACCACTCAGACTACAAACGGTAGAGTAGTCCTTTACTTACAGGTTCTGCTTTCATATGCAAATATCTGTTTATAGAGGTCAGTAGAAAATGAGCAGAAGTTCCTCTGAACTGCACACATTAGGTTCCCATCATAGCGTTGGCACAGACTGGGCTCCTCTTTCCAGACATTACTCTGCACAAAAGTGAACATATCAGCTCTGGATGTGACAAATGCTTTAGGCCCATGAGCAGAATTGATGTACAACAGTTGCTCTCTCTGCCACAGAGCACTAAAGCTAATAGTTTCGGTACCAGAAAATAGAGCTGAGTGAAGAATCTATATTTTATTTCAGACTGAAGTCCCTTGTAGGATATAGTCCATTTCTAAATGCTAAAGATATCAGGAAATGTGCTGCTCTGACCTCGTCTCTAAGCAGTAATGAAGAAGAGGAAAATGAATTTTTTGTCAGAATCGCTCTAGTTCTGTCACTGCTGCTAAGCTCATCAGCATCAAAACGACTGAGCAGAGGACGCGCTGGACGTTTTCTAGTGTGGCAGAAAAGATGTAACAGTAACTGCAATCAACATATTTTTACATTTCGTCAACTTTATCATTTTTGTTTTTCAAAAAAGGACTAGAACCAGAGTTCTGTGTCAAAACCCACAATCCATTTAATCAAAATGGCTGATGCGTCACCTCGTTTTTAAATGATCTGCTCGCCCCATTGTTACACACTAATTAACGGGTATCAGCGCTTCAAGTGGCTAATCTGTGTGTGACAAAAGGTAATGTTTTGCTGACAGACATTAATGATAAGTAGATCAAGCTAACAAAGCGGTTTAGCGTGACAGGTGTGATGTTCAATAAGTGGGACAATTTGTTTTAAGTGGCTCATATTGACAGTGTGATGCAGTTAATGGGGATTTCTTCATAACTGTAACTTCAGCTACACTAACAGTTGATGTAACACAGTCAGCTTGGCACTGAACTCTCACGGCATCTGAAAAATATTCATTATCAGAAGCGGCTGTGATGATGGAGGGAGTTTGCTTTGAGGTGCAGAACTACTGTTGCTCTTTAGACTCAGTGAAGTCCCTTTGATTACAGTTATACAATGTGCATCTGCCTCTACAGATTTTAGGGCTTATTTTTGGTCCCATAATCACAGAAGAAAAACTGCGAGGGATAAAAGAGTTATATCCAGAATGAGCTAGTGCCAATTACCTACTTGCCAGCCTGACTAGCAAAAAGAAAAGAAAAAGCCACAACTTTAAAAGGACTAATGGGCGAAGTATAAAACATTTATCATCTTGTTGAAATAAAATGGGAAACCTTGGTTGCTGTTATTCGTGTGGAGGCCACCTCACACCAATCATCAACTACCAAACAACGCTGCAAACCAAAGTAAACCTCCTGGCAGCAGCACTCCCAGATGTCTTTGGCCTCTCCAGAAGGATGATGCGCCCCGCTACACCACAAAAAACTGCTCAGGAATGGCCGAGGAAGCTCAAGGCATCAACCTGACCTCCTCGTTCCCAAGAACTCAATCTGATTGAGCATCTGTGGGACGTGCCAGAACAGGTCCGATCCACGGAGGCCCAACGTTGCAACCGACCGGATCCACCGCCAAAATCCTGGTGCCAGACATCACACTGCCAGAGGTCTGGTGTCCTTACCTCAATGGGTCAGATCCAAGTCAGATCCACATCCCCAGGATGGTCGATCTGGTGGGGATCAGGAGACTTTGGTGACCAGGTCAACTTTGTCAGTCTTTCGGGTCATTACCGAGTGGTTCTGTGGTGTGGCAGGGTGGATTGTCCTGCTGGGGGCGACCCACAACTGTTGTGTAAGTTGTGTAAGTCAGGACCCAGCAAAAAAAATAGCATCATAACGAGATTACCTGTTAGTCCTATGTGCATCACAAGAACCACTTTCATTCAGATTCGATCCAGGGTCACTTACACTTTATTGGGCTGGAAAACAAACTCAAAATCAAAGGGGTGTTCTGGGTAAAGATGGTTACCAGCAGTGTGCTGTGATTTGGTTGATTGCTGGTCTTTTCCACTGTGTTTGAGTCAAATGTTATGTTAAGAAACGCTCCGGTTGTTTGACCTTGCCCGTTGGGGTTTACCACAACTAATTGGCATTTTTCCCTCCAGGGCGGCTCTGCATTCGAGAAATATTTGTATAAATTAACTCTAATCGGTTCTTAATTGCCTTTGGGATGTAGAGTCGAGCTTGTTTCCTGATACACACCAAAAAATTCTATCAAGCTTGTGTCAATAGTGTTTCTACATCTGAGACTTGGGACACAACGTCAGCCAGTCGCTGTTTCTGGTGATTTTATTGTAGCTCCAACTTCCAAGGGGACAAGAAACAGTTCGTTTTATGTCTGAGCCGACACCACACTCGCTCCCAGCACGCCTCCCTGTACACTCATCTCTAACCTGCGTTAAGAACCGCAGACAAGCTTACATGATGAATCAGGCCGCTGCCGGTTTGATATTTGACCTAGTTCAGCGCAGCGTAACCCGAGGTGAGCCCCGTCGACGTGGGAAGGCAGCGTGATACTCCCTGAAGTTTTCTTCTTGATCATTAATTTAAAACACATGCTCGCTGCCGCTTTTGTTTTATGTTCAGACGGAGATGAATAATTAATTGTTAACGGCGCGGCTGGAAAGTTTGGACAGTGTCAAAAAAAGTGCAGAGGCATGCACAGTGTCATGATAAGCCCATCATTTATTTCAGTATTCATTCCAACTCTCAACCTATATGGATTATTCCACCCTGTTCCCTTTTGTTCAAGTTTTAAGAAAAAAAAAACACAAAAGAAAAAGAGCCCAAAAGAAATGAATTCCTCTTTCAAACAGTGAGCGGCTCATCTATCCAGATTAAATGTGACTGGAGCAGCAGAGAGGAAGGCGATCATTGTTTCTTTCATTGACACTGAAAGCCTCATTCAGAAGCCAAGGACTTTTTTTCTTGACAGACAGACGGCGTTATCCCTCCGAGTGTTCCCCTCTCACTAAAACTGAAGTCAGTCAGCCACCAAAGAAAAAGAGCTGAACTGAATGAGAACTAGTTCAGACTGCTACTGTATGGATACCGCCACGCTCGAAGATAAGTGGAAGTCTTACAGTATGCACCCGGCAGTCCCTGAGTCACGTTAATGACAGCTAACAGTGAATCGCGGTGTTCGGTGCCAGTGCAGAGAGTTGCGTAAGATAGAAAGGGAGAAAGAAAGTGCCCGGTCATATACAAATATATGTCATATAAGAATATTTAACACTTGTGTTCTCTCCTCGCTTCTTCGGGGCTTGTAGATATGTGCATGTAGTGTCTGAATTTCAGGCTGCAGACTGGAGTTTGCTTCCTGTCCCAGATTTTAATGTTGGCTTTTTTGTACTAACCTTAAAGCAAAACTATGGTTAATTATAGCTGCATTATATTTTTTATATCTCAGCTTCAAGCCCAGAAAAGCAATTGCTGAAATCTCAGAATGTGACAGTGAGAAATGGGTCCAGTGGAGCAACAAGCAGGACAGATAACAGTGATTGTTATCAGGCTTTCTTATGCTTCTCCATATCTTTAAAAAACTGTAGCATTTACTGTAGTTGGAGTTGATATCTACCAACCCCGAGGGCCCAACTGTGCTCACCAGTTCGATGTGTCTCTCCTTGCATTCAGGAAAGCGGCTCCATCTACCTCCAGTTCACCTGCTCCACCTCTCTCCAGCTCGAGGTCATCTTCGAGGTGCTTGAGGAGTACGACTGGACCGCCTTCTCCGTGGTGACCACCCGTCACCACGGCTACGAGGACTTCCTGGCCATGGTGGAGGGAATGACGGACGGTTCGTTCATTGGCTGGGAGAAGAAGAGCGTGGTGATCCTTAACGTGACGGACGACCCCGGCGGAGCCCGGACCAAGCGGCTACTCAAAGACAACGAAGCCCAGGTGACGAATAAACTCTGCTTACTTCTGCTTCTGTCAATTAATTTTTCTAAAAGCTAGAATATTCAGCATTTCCACAACCCATACACCCTCAAACAACGTATTTTTTCTAAGCCTGAGGCTCAGCCAAACGACATCTGTGAAGGCTCCACACGACTGGAAGGAGCAGTTGGTGAACAGAACCAATCTTTAGTGAAATAAAGACCCTTCCCTCCACTGTTACCGTGACCTCCAGCCCTCAGCTGCTAGCTTCACCTGGAAAGTTGCGACTTGTACATTAAAGGTCCCATAGAAGAGATACTGATACTCCATTGTAAAGTGGGAAGTTGTTTATATCTTTATATTCTGTCACCAGACTTCAACAGTTCAAACAGTTCAAGCTGCTTGCACAAACAACCTATACGGCCGAGTTTTGGTGGATCAGTCGGGAGGATTTTGTTCTGTACTCACAGGATCACAGACAGACTCTGATGTTACTCTCACAGCACAAAGTAATCTACAAAAAACAGCCACCCACTGGAGTGCGAGACGTGTATAATGGCAGCGCTGTGAGATTCGAACAATAATGATGAAATAAATATAAAACGTAATAATCTTTATTGGGTTAGTGTCCCGTGCCTGCGTGGGTTTTCTCCGGGTACTCCAGCTTCCTCCCACAATCCAAAGACATGCAAAAAGTTAGGTTTAATTGTTTGTCATGATTGTGAGCGTGAATGGTTGTTTGTCCCTATATGTCAGCCCTGTGATGAACTGGTGACTTACCCAGGGTGTACCCCGCCGTCGCCCAATGTCAGCTGGGATCGGCTCTAGCTAATGGAAAGGAAAGCTAATGTGGGTTGAAGTTTTAGGCACTTTTTGCATTGTCTTCGTTGGCTGTGACACAGTCGGCATCAGCCAACGAAACAGTCAATGCATGAAACTAAAAGAAATGTAAATAGAAGCTTCTCCCTTCTTGGTTTTCCTCTCTGCGCTGTTGCAGAAAGAAAAACATGCAATTTCAGTCGGGCTCTTAGAAAATAACTCGATACCAGGTTAATCTGCTTTGTCAGATCAATATATTTGAAGTGCCCTCTTTGCACCCACAGTTATGACATTTATAAGTTAACGTTTTAACCCGAGGAAAGGTTTTGAGGAGAAGTTATAAAGATTGTCCCCTTGCTCGCAGTGAAAGGCTTGTTTAGAAGAAGGTTGACTGAGGACACGCTATTCATTTACAGTGACGTCCTGAGGGACCACTCACACACAAACACCCACCCACACACACTACCACATACACCTGGGAGCTTAGTAGTGCGATTGCAGCATTTAACTGTTGCAGCTCTGCGGCGTTCATGACATTAAGACGCTTTCGTACGCCCATACGTCCGCCTAAACCTACACGTCACCGCACTTAAACATAAACAGAAAACAGCTGTTTTTTTCGAGCGGTTCTGACTTGTTAACGATAGTTTTCATAATGAGATCAATCACAGTGAAGGAGGGGGAAGGTTTACAGGTTGTTTGCAGTGGAAGAGAGCAAGAAGACTCCTTTTTGTGCACATTCTGGTTGTTTTTTTATCCAGTTGTTGTATTCGCCCGTGTCCCTGTGGCAGCTGCACCGGTTTCATACCTAAAGGCTGCTCATGGATGCACCTCATTGCTGTTTTAGCAGAAGGTTTTCCACTGCACTTACACAAAGAAGTATCCATCCCTACGAACCTATTTTAAGATGAGCATTATAAAGCTCTGGGGTGTTGATTAGCAGCCCTAAAAGTGCAGCTTTAAAGTGAAACAACCTTCGGACTTCAGACTGTACAGTGACCCACTGAGAGCAAACTTGCTCTAACCTTTAACACCTCGAAAGGTTAAAAATGAATAGACTCCTTTTCCTCATAATTGCTGTTAAACATAAAAGCTGCAGACAAACAACGTGGTCCAGCAGAAATAGACAGTGAAGGCAGAGCGGACGTTATTATCTGGCGCGACCCAGCTGTGGTCTGACACATCTGATAGAGACGAAAGGATTTTTGTGGGTGCCACAGGATCTTTTCTCTTCGTTCTCCCCGGCCTTCGGCTTTGTACGTGAACAATATCTCCTCCGTCTCTCTGCTTTCACATGTCTCTCTTTCACACTGTTCCCCTTTTGATTCGTATTCATTCCTTGCTCTCATCATTTTACGGCTGTCAGCCTAAATGACCTTTGTCAAAAATGAAGTCCATGAAAGGGAGAAAGAAAGAAAGAGGGGGGAGAATGGACCAAAAGGAAAAAAAAAAAAAAAAGAGGCCCAGAGTGAACATGATGTAATGTAATGAACGTGATATGAAATGTTGAACAGTGAGAAGACTGAATGGGCTGTGCTGGGCTTTAGATGTGGAGGTGTAGCTGCACAGACAGGAGTCTTTCAGCATCATTGATGAGCCAGTCCCAGGACTCCAGGACAGTTAATGGAGCCACGATTAATATTATTATTTACACCTGTGCTTGAAAAAAGCTTTACTGCCAGCGGCCATGCTTTTCTGTCTCCGTCAGATAAAGGGCAAATGGTATTGTCCATCACCACAGCTGAATACGACATATCGGATAGTCAAAGCTAACTGAAGCTCACGTCATATTAATATAATTCAAAGACTATTAAAGTTAAAGTTAGAGTCAGTAGGATTTGTCCCAGCTGTTCCTGAACGCACCACAAAGATAGTTGATTGTTGAGTCTCATTCCCAGGACGTCAAATAGCCACATGTTGGGTTGGTAAAGCGTCCCGAGCAGCAACAAAGAGAGAAAATACGCAGATACGAGACACTAACACGCCTTTTCTCCCCATTCCAGCCTCCCTCTCTGTCTGTTTACGTCCTCTTACGTCTTTGTTTCGTCTTGCTGCGTCTGCCGTGCGTGACGGGGTTACTTCATCTACCTAAGTACAGTTGCAAAGTATTTGAGCTTCGTTACGTCCCACCTCTGACAACAGCTGATGACGTATGAGGATCTTGAAGGGTTGTCAAGGGGGTACTCGAAATGGGATTGAGCCTGAGTCTTTTTCAAAATCTGTTTTAAGTGTGAGTGTTTTAATTGGTAATGCCATTTGTACACAGTATATAGGCTACAGTTCGGACACAGAGTACTGAAGAGAGAGAGAGAGAGAGGCTGCCTCGAATCCATAGTCAGCTGCAGGTGTCAGATTTTATGTTTCAAACACACTGATTGTTGTCAAAGGTACACCATGTACTGGAAATGTCAGCCGGTACTTTAAAACTACCTCAATATGCCGATGCTAACACTCATTTGTCAGCTGAGAACTGCTGCGGCTGCTGAACTGTTATTTAATGTTCCCCACTTCCACATCAGCGACTGTAAACAACAGGAAGTCATGCGCAGGACAAGTTTGTGGACGGTCTCCAAAAATGCATTTTTTTTTTTCTTGGGCTTTTTTCAATGAAACGTTGCCCGATGGGGGTCGAGGTCAGTGACATCTATCTGAATTTGGCATTTTTAACAACAATATATGAGCTTGTCCTTGAAAAGAAATAGCTTATTGCACCTGGGCTTCCTGCCTTTAAGGACAGGCATGCCTTGGGATCCGCCCGAGTCAGGGTTGGAGTAGGTTTCATTTCTGTCTCTGCACTCGATCCTTGGGTGATCGGGAAAATCAATCTGGTCCGCTGCTGTGTCATAAAACACGTTCCAGTGCTTCTCAGTCTGCTTCGGAGGTGCAGAGATCAATGAAGTGGCAGGCACCGGTGAGGAAGTATCAGAGCATCCAGCGCAAGAGTCTGTTATCGTATCAGCATCCCGCCTTACTGGAAATCTGTTGGCGATCGGACGCACCGGCTGATTGTGCTGCTTTAAAACTGCATCGGGCCACCACCCGTGTATTTAATCATTGTAAAGAGACTCTTTTGGCGGCTGTCGTTACACTGGTTCCCTGCACAGTCTCAGTAAAAGCTTGTTGTGTGTCTGCTAACACTCGTCAAACTGTTTATTTTACGGGATAACAAGCACAGACTTGTATATCACATTCTGTTTTATCGTGCGTGCTAAAATCAATAAAAAATGACAGCGTTGTTGTGTTTGCCTCGTCCTAATAACAGGAATAGGACAGAACATTACTTTATCTGTACAAATAAAAATAAACGGCGTGACACCTGCCAGACTCCATCTCATTTCGAAAAAGCCTAAGTGCAGCTACTGGATGGACATTTTTCAAAGAACATTTTGTCAGATTAAATGAAAAATGCATCTTCAGTTTTGGATCCAAGGGAACCAAGAGATGCTGCGGAGCAGTTAAACTGACAGGTGATGTAGCTCTACCAACAGAATCACTGATGTTTCCTCTGATAGAGATTGAGAGGAACCGTCATTTTGTTTTACTAAACACGTCTTTCCACTTTTTTCTTGTTCCTCACGTCTTTTCCTTGTGTTTTTTTTCCTTTGGTTTTTCATCTTGTGAGTCGAGTTCAAGATGGAAACGTTACTGTTATCCTCCAAATTGAAGTATACAGATGGAGAAGCACTTTCCAGACTTATGTGAAGAACTATAATGGAGATGATTAAAGGTATAATACGTAGAATTTCCACAGTAAAATGTCTACAGACGACGAGACTTTGTTATACATTTTGTTGTGTACTTACGCTTATATTATCCTAAACATTAACGATGTCAAACCCAGAGAAATCTGTCATTTTAGTCAGGGAACAGCGTTTCCGTTGGTTTCTGGTGGCTATGATTTACTGTGATAATACCAGATGATATGTGAGAGGGTGAGAAAGGATGTCGACAAACGTGATGTGAATAAAGCTGTAATACATCACCTCATTAACCTGAGTTAATGCGAGGTAGATTTTCATCTGCAATAGTGGTTTTGTTTAACACCTAACCTGATGTGCCGGATGGTTTTACACACAGAACCATCAGGAAAAGGCAAACACACAGGTCATCTGTCTGTTACCGTCCTGCACGGGCTAACTTCAACCAATCAGATCAACAGTTGGGGAGCGCTGCTAACAGTAAATCACACAAAGTTAAACTCAGTGAGAAGAGAGAGACGAGCGAAACCATCTTTTTTTCATTGAGAAAAGTCCCCAGCGCCGTTCTTTGCCCTCCTTTCATTGAGATATCCGCTCTAGCTCTGATATAGCCTCGCTGATGCTGTAGCA
Organism: Pagrus pagrus; assembly: GCF_965226575.1. Taxonomy (NCBI): domain Eukaryota; kingdom Metazoa; phylum Chordata; class Actinopteri; order Spariformes; family Sparidae; genus Pagrus; species Pagrus pagrus. The sequence goes on along the minus strand of NC_140201.1, from coordinate 3,462,964 downwards.
GCACACGCTAACCGGCCACCATTGTTGTTTTTCAAACCAATAGTCGCCTCTCTCGCCAGTTGTCCCTCGTGAGACGCTGATCGGTTACACCGCTGTGTTTTTGGCCACGGGCACACAGCTTGAAGCCTGGCGATAAGGACATTTGAGATCACATAATCACATGAGCTCGCTAATCCAGCTCCCCCACCAGGTGAAGAGAAAGTGCAGCCGCAGAAATTACACCACGTTTAAGACGGATAAGATGCAACCTGCTGTTTTTGGGTCCCGTCGAGCCCGGTTGTTTTATATTCTTGACGGTGGGAGAAAACTTTTATCCACACGCTCGGGTTGTGTTTGCTCCTCAGGTTGCAGGACTGCACATCTGCTGCCAGCGACCTCCGCAGTGAATTATCCCACCATTGTACTATGATACCGCTTGTTTTTTTTTTTTCATCACTGTGTAGCTTACACCTCGTCATTGTTTCAGTCTAGAGGGGTTGCATGCCAATTTTTCTGCATAATCCTCCCATGATGCTCAGGCCTTTGATGAAAAACACAGGATAGTGTCTCATAATGTATCTATAGAGGCATAATATTGTCGGTTTAGTGCTGAATGACATTTGTGAATTGGACAAGCTTTGCACAGAAGAGCGTATGCTAAAATCCCCTCTTCACACACACACGAGCACACTCTTGATGTAGGAATCATTGATTAAATTTGGTTCAGCCTCGGCCGCTCTGTGATGTGACTATAATTCAGACGGAGGGAACGGTTTCCCGCCGAGACTCTTCTCTGCTGCTCTCCCCATCTCGCCATCTCTGCTTCCCTCTCATCGTCTCTTTCTTCTTCCCCTGTTCCCTCTCTCATCATACATTAGCATGTCTCACAAGCAGCGTCTGGATGCGAACAATCTGTGTTTCATTTACACCTGAAATTAAAATTACCTTTCAGCGTACGCCCCCCCCCCCCAAAGACCTCCTCTAGCCCCCTCGCAAAACATATACATGTCTGGCTGACCTGACAGCTCTCTGTCCCAGCTCATGCAGAATTATTAATCTTACGTGTCTTTTATGCATAATGTTGGAGTCACCGGGGAGGCCGTAGTGCTGCATGGGCCATTTATTTTACTTCAAAGCACTGCCGCCGCCAATTAGCATACGGCAGGCGTCAGCTGATGATTCGTATCTCAGTGTTGCAACTGGTAAGCAAGATAGCAGGCGTGCTGTGTTTCTTCTACATGTCTGAATGACTTGAGTTTATCATCACAGCAGAACAAATGTGTGATGGATCAAGCAGCGCAGAGACTACTTTATGTAATGCTCTCTTTTATGTTTTCATTCAGACTTTGATATTAACGTCTAGTTGATAAGCAGCAATAATGAACTGATATGTTATCACTTTGTAAAGCAAATACGTTCGCAAGCAAGCGGTTGCTTATTTACACATCCAACAGACGCGGCGCAACATTAGCATTAACTCAGAGGCGTGTTTCTGGTCACATGGTGCATTTAGGCCCAATACCTTAGTTCTGTTTTGGATTCCACCGCCTCAGAAACATTTCTCTGAACTGCTCATACATTCACCAGCAGATCGCTCACTTTGTCTGTCCGTCTTGTTTGGTCCTGAGCAGGTAGCGTCAACACGTTCTCACTCCCGACCAGTCAGCTCGGTCAGCGGCCTTACCCCCAAATTCCCCCAGATCCGTGTTCGGTCCGTGTCCGATCCGCCACGGCAGTGAAGCTGATAGGCTTCACTCTTGTCTATGTGTTTACTTCCACTGGCTCCGCTGCGTTGCGTATCTACTCCTTTGCAGCTCCGGCAGTCCGGACCCTTCCGTAGCAGATACGTAAGACCTCTATTTCTGCCAGATGCCGGAGCACGGCGCAATAATTCAGCCAAAATCACCCTTTATTGACTATTAGTTATATTGTATGTTTTGCAGTCTTTACTGTGAGTTAGACGGATAAAAACATCCAAGATCCTTATTACTGATAACTGTCAAGGGTTAAAAAGGATGGCGCTCCATTGGGAAATTGAATGTCTTCTTATTTAAAAACATGCAAACAAATAAAGATCTAATCCTAGTCCTTAATTAAATGATGGGTTTCTCAACTTCCATCATTTCAACCTGGATGTTGACTCGATTAAGCTCTGTCACGATAAAATATGAAGACTCGCGAGGATCTAAATGAAATGTTTTCTCCCTAAATGAGATGTCCGACGTTTGAGAAATGAGACACCTGCACTGACGAAGTGATTGATGGCATGAAATTATAACAAATCACTCCCGTTTCAGAGGAAAGCAGGGCTTCCTCTGCCTCTGGATGAGAGGAGGGGAATACTTTGACAGACTGCATCCGCTTTATTTCACAGAGTGACAAACTTCAAGCCAAACAAATACCATCACTATATGCCAAAAAGGTCTAAATATACCCTGACTGCTCAGAGGATGTGGCTGACAGGGATCGAGCGTTCGCTTGGACCTCACGCCGACCCCGATTCCATCTGCTGTCGGCTGAGTGGGAGGCATCGGCGTCATCTCGCCGTCCCCTCTGACGCGAGTAACGGCCAGTGAATGTGCAAGCGTGAGACAGGATCCTCACACCGCACGTCTGCTGCCATCAGAGCGCTGTTAGCGAGGCATTTCACGTTGTCGGTTTTTGACAAATTTCAGTTTTATAACCTCTGCAATTGTCTTACAAACTGTGGCGCAAATTTTCCCTCAAGTGCTTCCTCTGAGTAATCATCTGAAGTACCCTCAGCAGCAAGCACACACACACACACACACACACACACACACACACACACACACTGCAGCCTCCTTCCTCCTCTCTCAGCCTCTTCTGGATCCATGTTTTTTAACTCACTTTGTCTTTTTAATCTAACTCCCCCCCACACACACACACATTCAATCCCCCCACTTTAATAATGTATGAAGGGGAAATGCACACGGTCCAAGAGGCACCATTTTTCAAGTGCAGCTGCCTGTGTCGAAATAAAAAAAAAGAAGAAATAATCATTAATTTATAAGTGCACCAAGTGTTTTGATGTATAAATGAATATAATCCATAATTGTAAAAAAATCATGGAAGAACATTACGTGACCATACAACAAGGACCGGGGAGGCTGAAAAATGAGATTGATATTCACTTTTTTGCCTCTTTTGTCCTCCGCATCCATCCTTCCTTTTCTTTTCCTGTAATCATCCTCGCTCCATCGCTTCTTCTCTTTCCCTCCCCGTCCTTCCTCCTTTTCTTTTGCATCTTTCCTTCAACACCTCCTCTCCTCACTCTCCTCTTTCTAATCTTGTCTTATTTCTGCCGTCTCTCTTTTGTCTTCCTGCTCCACTTTCCCTTCATTTCCAACTCTCTGTGCTGTTCTTCCGTTACATCCATTATTTTCTAATTAAATCTTTCTCTTCGACATCTCAATCAATCGTTTATGTCTCTTTCATTTTATTGTTTCCTGTCTTTCTTTTGATTGATCCCAAATCCATCTTGTCTATTCCTTCTTTTCCTTCTCCTGCTTTCCTCTTTCTTACTTGCTTAATTTTCTCCTGATTGCTTCCCTCCCTCCACCCCTCTTCCCCTGCAGGTCCGTCTGCTGTACTGCTCCCTGGAGGAGGCCGAGCTGGTTTTCAAGGCAGCCTGGGCGGCGGGTCAGGCCGGGCCCAGTCACATGTGGTTCGCCGTGGGACCGGCCCTGTCCGGCCTGGGCCTGGAGGGGCTGCCCAAGGCCTTGTTCGCCATCCGGCCGCAGGGCTGGAGGGACGAGCCACGACGGTATGAACAATTTCTTTTATTTATGCAACCAAGTATCACAAACCACGATTCGCCTGGAGAGGGGCGCTTCAAGAAGTGATGCTCGAGGGGGAACTACAGCCTCAAACTTACGAGCGTAAGGCAACCGTTGTATTTAGGAGTGAGAAGGAGCTGGCCAGGCCCAACTACCAGCGTTTGTATCTAAGTAAGTGAACCTTGAGTTTGCAAACATCAGCCGGACTCCTCAAGGCTGCAGCAACAAAACCCCTCAGTGTCCTAAACTGATCAGGGTTGTTTTCTATTGACTAGAAAGTCTTTTTTTCCCCCCTGAAACGAAGCCAGTAGTATTTATTCCATCAAAAAATAACATAGCCTTGCTTTAAAGTTAATGGCCTTTTCACTCTTTTACAACAGCACCTGCTCTCATAACGTTCGCAGCTGTGTTCATTGAACCCGCAGTGCTCGTCTCTCTGAAACCTGCAGATATGCAGTCAGGGAATCTTTGTTTTTCTCATGTAAAATGTAAAAAAATAACAGTCCCACTTTGACCGATGCTCAAGTTTACAGGATGCCGTGTGATTATTCTAACTGTAAACCCGTCCGTGTCCTGTGTTGTAGTTTCTTCTCTCTCAGTTGAATTGACTTCTGCAGTGCCGGGCCCTAAAGCTGCAGAGAATCCAACCTTATGATTTTAAAAATACATGAGCATCAGAGAGAAAACACACATTCTGTATTTCATCCCTATAAGACACACACTGTTCACCTCCTGTGTGGCTTTCCTGCAGAGAGACACAGTAACTTTTACGACCACCTGCTCTCTCCGTGATGTATGCCCTGCTGCAGGGATGACCTGATTTCACCGCGGGATCATTAAATTTTCATCTAATCTAATCTAAGTAGACTGACCGCGTGAATCCAGGTGAAAGGTAGAATCATTTATTGATTTTTACTGTTATATCCAGCCCAGTCATGACAGAAAACAGAGGGAGGCAGGTTAGAAGATACTTTTGTTCAATAATGCAGGTTGAAGACGAACATTTTGTTCTTGAGATGTTGTTGAATTTTATTCCAGCAGAAATCCAAACCAGTAGAGGGATTTTTAGGGGTGTTTTTGTACTCCCAAGTTTTCAGTTATTACACAAAAAAGTGGTACAATCAATCAAACTATTCACTTCAGGATATGAGGTTTTTTTTACATCATCCCCAGTTCCTCTCTGTGCTTAATGAAACCATCGCTGTCCACCGGCCATCATGCAGTCGTTGAGGTGCAGCATGAAGAAGGCATCTGGTTTCTGTGCTTGTGAAATTAGCGTCCATGCTCTACAAGGAAAGCCCAAATAAAGCAGCACACTTGTCACTACCATGCAGAGCGTCACGGTTCATTGTGAAGCACAGATGGACTCCGGGGGTGGACAGTTAAAGGGATGTGACCGGTGCAGATGGGTCCCTCGTCACCAAATGAATGAAGTCTAGCCTTTCATGGAAATGTCAAAATTAAAAGCAATAATTTTGCAGGAAGTTGAATTGGTTTTTTTGCCTTTTCAATAACAGAGCGAATGTGCTCAATGGGAGATGAAACACTTTTATGAATAACGTTTGATGGAGCGAACATTTTACTCACAGTCGTGTCGAGCTGAAGCTGAATCGTCTGCCGCCGTCTCCCCAGATATTCCCCATTAAACTCCCAGTCCCAGATTAATTCCCACTGAACACAGACTGGTTTTTGGCTCTTCGTCTTGGTCATATGGTATTTTCCAACTTGAGTTGATGAAGGATCGCCTGAACGCACCATTACGCAATTGACAAGTGCACAGTGATTATTGGATACTGAGGACAGGACAGCTGTGTCCTCCAAATTCCTACAATTAAGTATTTCAATGAGTCTGGCGTAGTAATCCCGGCCTCCCCTTATGCCATTTTCCAAACAGAATTAGCATGTATGTACATGCAGGTTTTGTAAATGTAAAATTAGCAGCATCACGTCTCTGCTGCTGCTGACTGATACTCCTGAGAGCCGTATTATACACTAAAAAACTGTTTTTAATGTGGACGAGTGGTTTTTATTAACACATTAGAGAAACGGCACGCTCACTGTGTCGGGAGGAAAGTCTTACTCCGCTGCACCGCTATCAGCTTTTTTTAAAGTCACACGTGAAATTAAATTAAACTAATCAGAGCATGCAAGAGAACATTTTTTATTTATATCTCAACTTCATTACTTCTCTCTCTCCTGGACAGCAGCGTCACCTCATCAGAACAAGCACTGTACCAGCGATATCACAACTTTTAAAAATGGTAGCAACATGTGTGAAGCTGTGAACGCCCTGCTTCCTCTCCTGAAGACGCCACGACTGTGAATTAATTCCCCGTGAAGACGACAGAATTTGAACCTTTGAACCCCCCCTCAGCAGTCCTGCTTCACTTCTTGTCTTGTCCTGTTGGCTTGTTTGAAGTGGTAATGCACTGAATTATGAAAGCAGGACTCCATTGAAATGCTTTATGATATGAGATCATTAGACAGGGTTTCCTGCCCGGCAGCAGCCGGCCTTCTTATCAGGACTACAGCAAGAAACATACTGATGATCCTAAATGTGTATTTTTACATAATTAATCTTAGCGACATATATAATTAGATGTGAGAAGTGTTTGGTGTTGTTTTTATGCGGTGAATAACAAATCACTGTCGACTTTTACTGCCACATTAAGAAGCGCTGCCTTTTAAATGGTCTCTTGCTTGTGCGAAAGCTTCCTGCAGATCAAAGCCTGATCTATTATTAAATTGTTCGGAGACAGACAGCAAGAGAGTCTGCTAATATTTATTTATTGGATATGGAAGATGCTTCACTCATAAATACATCTTGAAACTGGATGTTCAGTGTTGTACTGAAGCTGTGCTCGCATTAGTTTACTGGCAACAGCTGCTTTATTTATGATTCACCATCAAGGAATCATTTATCAGCTTTGCAGTAACGTCCAATCATATAAATACAGGTGTGCAAGGTGGCCTTTATAACCTCATATACGCACTCGCTATAGTTAGCTAGTTATGTTATTTATTGTCCTATGCACAAAATATATGACACTAAAGCTCACTGGAGTTCATTCATTCAGGTTCATAATAAACTTTAAGTAGTTTTCTGCCCCTTGTGATCAGAAATATAATCCTGATGCTCAATTATAAGGCTGTTCTGCAAGAAGGTATCATAAATATATCTTAAAGATATTAAAAATACAACTTCCTGTTTAAGCTCCGTCCATTCAGGAATGGACACGGATACAGATACGTGGTTGGTTGAGCAGATACAAGTACACTTTACATATACAAGTATTTTATAGTCATCCAATCCCTGGGCTTTAAATATTAAATCTTCAATCTGACCCAAACAATTAGTCTCTAATAGATATTATGTACTCAGACTGACAGACTGTCTCCTATTAGAGTGTTTTTACATGCGACCTGATGATCACAAAGTGTTTTTTTTGTTTCGATTCCCGTAAGAATCCTAACACATGTATAGATATGTAAAGAGCAACCTTATTTGGACATCTGGGCTCAATCCCATTTCCAGTTTTTACCCCTAACCCTTTGTTTTTGATAGGGTGAAGTGTCAGGGCTTCATGGTCCAAATGGAAGACGGCATATTGGAAATTTGCGGTCATGTCTGTTCACATAAACGCCATCGACGACTACTGATGAGGGTTTAAATACTCCCTGTTCAGGATGTGGCCTTCAGAATCCGTCTGGCGCTACAGTGTTGTAACTTGTAATGCTTAGAGCTAATTCCTCGGTCAAGCGTCAATAAATGTTTCAGCGTAAGACATCCAAATCTCCTGAACCTTCTTCCTGAACAACCTGATCAGCTCTTAAGAAGTCCTTCACATTTCCATACACTTTTGAAGTCTCTGCTTTACTCTTTAAACCTTCACTAGGTCGATCGAAACCTAGATGGTTCCTGGATGTATAGGTAACCATCCTGCTAGCTAACAAGATACAACATGTTTCAGGGGCTTAGTTAAGTTAACACGTCCTGCTCTGTTCCCTCCACTGGACCACACAGACATCAAGTCACTAACTCCCAGCAAGACATCAGACAAATGTATTTCCCAGAATCGTTGAGTATCCCTTTAATACCCAGAAATCCTCTCAGCACACTGAACTCAGCCGGTCTGGATTTACACAAAAGCAAAGACGAGAGGAAAAAGATCCGGTTCTGATGAGTCCAATTTTGAGCTGATGATCAGACAGTTTGGATTCTGCTCTTTAGTCCGATTCATCGCTTTTCTCCTCTGAGCAGAGGAGCGCTCACACCCACCACCAGGACCTCATTTGTAGAAATTGGGCAATTCTACAGTGTTTCAGTCAGTGGAGATGTAATTACTTTTCATTTTGTTGAAGTCACACATAATTTAAACTGCTGAGATGAGAGTTATTCTAAATTTTGCCCAATTCAGCGTTAAGGTATCGAGGAGAGGACTTCTTTCATTTTTCTACCTAAGTTCAGAGCTGTTAACTTTTAGCCCTGTTGCATTTCCATTGTCAGTGGGTATGCACTTATTCAAGCAGTGAGGAGCCCTGACAGTCTCTCTCTTTCCTGAATTTTTCCTGGACCTCAGCAGTGTCAGAAAAGACCTTTTGAAAATGTCCCCACTGTCTCCGTCTCACATTGTTCTTTTTCCCCTAATCCTGCAGGCGCATTGCCAAAGGTGTCTCTGTGCTCACCCACGGGGCGATGGCACTGCGGAGGGACCAGGGGGCCACCAGCCGGTCGCAGTACGCCGGCAACTGCCAAAGCGACGGCAACCAGACCCACAGAGTGCCAGACAGAATCAGGTGAGAGGGAGGGGAAGAGGAGGCGACGGAGGGTGACTTTGAATTTTCGATGTCATTCACACCGGCTTCAAACACAACGGCAGAGCGAGCGAGCAAACAGTGAACAGCATGGAAAAGTAAACAGCGGCAGGCAGCTTTTAATGAAGCTTCCACATTCAGAGCAAATCCAGAGAGCTGAGTCATCCTGGTTTGCTTCTGTAGTGATGTTATACAGGTGAGAGTCCACATGGTGGCTGCTGACGGAGGCTCGGATTTCTGTGTGTTCCCGGTCTCGTACTCGCTGATGCTGTTGGATTTAGAGGATTGATTTCTGTTTACAATATGAGGTTGCTTTGGCTTTACATATCGGACTTCTACATATTTCATAATACGAGACCATGACACGGAGAGTTTATTGATTCTGCAAACTCAGCAGCGCTGTTCAGGGTCACATTCAGCACAAAACGCACGCCAACACTGTGGTGCATTCATGTCCTGTAGGAAAGGACTGGTGCTAGTTGCAGATGTCTGAACAATGTATTTTGCAGGGTTATTGTTTAAACATCACTTCTCTGTTGGCATGCGTTGGTTTTCTGGTTTTAGGGGCACCCCTGTGACCGACGTGATGTGCATTTGTTCCTGAAACTGTGAGTCATGGTATCCAGTCTCTGGAGCTGTGTGATTCATCTTTTCCCACAGCTTTGTGTTAAAAAGCAAGCAGAACTCGCAATAAAGCACAACACTGAACCGCAATTCTTGTAGAAAAGGCACCCAAGTATCGTGATAGTATTGAACTGTAAGATACTATTTGAATTAATAAATCAAAGTGTCTAGTTTTGTGCATGAATCCACCATTTTTTGGCTTCTTCATGTGCTGACAACTACAAAATTGTGCGTAATGAACTGTGGTTTACTCAGAATCAGAAAGGAAAATGCTTATTGTGTCCAAAATCAGAGGTGTCATTATTTTGTCTGCGCGATGATGCATGTTAAAATGTGTTTCATGAGGCGGAGCCTGAATAGAGACAGAGCAAACATTTAACCACACATTGTTGCAGGCACTTCATTTAACCTCCAGACAGTTTTCTATCTGTGTCACTGTTACGAACCGTGTGTAGCACCACCGATACGTCCAATTTACATTTTAGACGATTTGCCCGTTTACCCCCGAGGGACTTCAGATAGGTGGAGGGGACGCTGAGCAGAGGAGCAGCACAGCAGAAGAAGTTTCGACTGCATGCTTGATTGACTGCTGCTGCTCTTTGGCACAACCCCCTCTGGGAACTGTTTGGAGAAGTCAGGTTTCTCTCTCTTCTCAGCTGTCAGGGTTACAGGAGCTGTCTGGGAACCTGCTGCTAGACCGGCTCTGGAGGATTGTGTTCACATTTCTTTTCTCGTGCCGTTGTTACTGAATAACACTCGCTAATGAATTATCTGCAGGACGGGATGCAGAATGTATTCGTACATTGTGTTCCATTGTGTCGACGTTCAGGAAAAACCTCTGTGTCAGGAGACCGAAGCACAAGTGAGTGAGAAACCCTTTTTTCCTGACGTCAAAATGCCCTTGAGCAAGGCACTGGATCCCTCACTGCTTCCTGTGAACAGCGAGGACTGCAGCTGTGCTGGCTCACAGACCTCACACTGAACTCAATATGAAGACAGATGTTTCTGGAAGGATAAGGAAAACAGAAACGAACCCTCAGGACAAACAGAAGTGAAACACTAGCATGACATTAACTGGCATTTTAATTTAGATTTTAAAAGGAAACAGCTGAAGCTGAAATTGGTAAATTTCTCTTTGCTCGTGTGCGGCAGCACAGATGATTGTGATGATGAGTGTCTGGGGTGATGTTTTCTTATTGATTGACCGGTTCACACAAACTTAATAGCAATGACCTCATCAAATCACACTTGCCCAGGATAAGATAACACAAAGTTGCAGGGAAATCTGTTTGCATGGCGCAGCAGCCAGACAGAAACATCTGCAGATAGATGATTAGCAAATTTGTCTGGTTCCTGGACTTAACAAGCAGATTCTGACCAATTTGAATGCTGAAGTGTTTTTGCAGTCTGTGTTAACCTGTTAGATTAAGACTTTTTGTCTCTATTGTAGCCACAAAGTATTTATTGCGTCTTCCCTTTGACTTTATACTCAATCATACTCTGCTTTAAAATTGGGTCCGTGTTGAGTGTGAACACCTGTAGGCAGATGACGCTCTGTTTTATTCTTCTGATTCTTCTTTTATCCAAATCTTCTTCTGTCCACTGAGCGTAACACCACCAGATCAATCTCTTTGAATTTCGCAGTATACCTGAAAGTGTTGGCTGTGGTGACTTCCCCGTGTTGGCGGGTAACGTCAAACAAGCAGTTAGTGGTTTGCCAGAGCTGAAGGTCGGTCGCACACTGCAGGTTTAAAGTGAGCCAATGTACTATTTCATGGACAGCGTCCTCTGTGGCAACTTGTGGTTATTACAGGATAGTAGTGACAAAGAGTGACAGCAGCACGCACAGAGAAGAGTCACAATGTCAGTGAACTACTTTAGCCACCATAAGCTACTGGTCATATCATACCATTAGGGCTCTATCAGTAAAATCACTGGGTGTATTGAATTGAACAAATCTGCATTAATATCTTCTGAATTCAACTTTAATTTCTAATGGGAAGAAAATGTTATTTTTTCCCTTTAAATGTTACATAATCTCCCTTTAACGTTGGATGAGAAAACTGGATCTTTGCACCCGTCTCCTCTCATTAAACGAGTGTTGGACGACAGTCTGAGAAATGTAGCGAAGTTCCTCCTGAAATAGCTGCAGATGAGGCAGTTTGAGTGAGAGCAGCCACAACAGAAAGCTCAATTAGAAACAGTTAACACCAGAACATAACAGATTGGTGCAGATATGACAGATTGATGACGGTGTCAGAGAAATCTTCCCGGCACAGACAACAAGTGCGACTGCAGATGGATGGTTACCGCAGGTTGCCTGCCTGCCGCTCTTTAATGAAGTGAGGAGGTTCATTTTCAACTCGGCAAAACATTTCATGCCCTTCAGAATCTGGCTTTTGAATGCTCTCAATCAGCAGCAGGGCTGTCTGTCACGCTGACAGGCGCCGGGGCTCGTGGGAGTCTCATTGCGTGGCAGTGATAGTCCTCGCTGCCGCAGCATGAATGACACCTGTAACACGTGAAGGGTTTTTACTCTCCAGGGAGATGAACACGTCGCAGAAAGATGGCTCCTCTCTGACTGAGAGTGTAGCTGACGCAGAAATAAGAATCAATCGGTTGGTGCTTTTCGACGACGGCGTGGCCTCGTTCACATGTAAACATCTTTATTCTGGGAACAGTTGGTGCTTCTGAATTTATAATGAGTCATGACTGCTCCGTTGAAAATCTACATTCAGAGTAGATATTTTCAAAGTCTGAACAAAACACCTGTGGCAGTGCACCTGAAGCTGTTTGGTCGACAGTTTAGCTCGCTGGCTAACAAACTTCTGGATGATTTGCAAAGATAAACTAAGAGCGAGACTGAAGATCTGCTCACCATCCTGAGCACCCACTCACTGCTGCTTGCACTGATCAGGGATCAGATACATGCTAGAACACCTTCTGTTTGACCACATATGTTTAATTTGCTGGAGCAGCTTTAGTTGCATTAACGTCTCAGAATGAGGTGCTAAATTCAGATTTATCATCAGAAGAAGAAGACAAGTAACCACATCGTAGTTACACTTGAGAGGAGTAAAGCTGCAGCTTGGAAAGTTGGTGGCATTCAACTCTTTTTCAACAACAAGCTTTAGTGGCTCCTCAGGAGGCAGTTTGAGATGAGTGTCAGTTAATCTCTAATGCTTCTTGGCATCTACACTTTAGATATCTGATATCTGATGCAGCCAAAGGGCATAAAGTGGGAGAGTGTAAAATATTGACGTTACGTCCATTAAAACCAAAAATCTGTATGTTTCAAACACTCGCAGCTCGTTCACAACCTGACACGTCAAACTTTCACCTTCTTGAACCAAGTTATCGGTGAGGCGACCATTGTCTGAAACATACTGATTTTTATATTGCAAGACTGGTTTGTAGAAGTCGCTGGATGTTTGTCGTGGCTCTGGATTACCCTACAAAGAAACAAGCTAAAAAAACTTTTCAGAGCCACTTAACGAGCCAAGACGTTGAATCTGATCCACAGAAAGGTCGACTTTCCTTCTATTAATCCTACTACTCGACAGACTTTCGTCCCAAATCCTGATCCTGCAGACAAGAATGTCAATTTAAGCTGATTCTGTAAAACCTTGTTGTTTTTTTGTTCTCTTTTAACTCTTGTAACTTATAATCAGAGAGCCTTGGATTCCTTTCAGCCTGCCAACCAATACCATGGACTTCATTATAAACTGGCCCTGTCCTTGAACAGCACCTCATATGTTACTGAATATTTTACTTGAATATCAACAACAGCTCCTCATTCCTCTTTCTCTTCTACAACATTTTAAATGTGCGCTCTCTGCATGTCAACACGGTTAAACGACAGGAATATGAAATGTTTGTGATTATGGCAAATAAACTTTAGTTGAGCTAAAGCTTACACAACTAAAAGGTCAAGGGAAAGTTCATGATCGTAGTTCATATGAAAGTGTTAACTGCAGTGACGTGCTACACCCGTCCACCACCCTCACTCCCACACCCTTACTTTGAGTCTTGCTACATAAAGGGCACATTTCTTCCTGCACCGTGCTGAAGTTTGTCCATAGATCTGTGAAATTGTCCAATATGGACGTCCCTCATAATGACACTGGGCTGGAGCAACAGTAGAGAAGTAGTATCCATCCATGTTTTATCTTGTTTCTGTGCCGTGACTCGGGAGTACGATCGCAGTCCGTTATAACGACTCTGCAGCTCCTCCGGGAAGGAAACCGATGCATCCCTTTGAGCGGCTTCTTTAACACGGCCGGCATGTTTGATACCGAGCAGGTGTATTCCTTTAACTGAGAGTTTTGTTTGAAACGCTGATTGATTTTAACCTTGTTTTGTTTCCGAGCTCACATACAGCTCGTTATTATGGAGCTGAAACACTTCACGCGATTGATGTCGTTACCTGTTGTGAAGCTTCTACTGAAAAACGACTCCGTGCAGCGCTTTGTTTTTTTGAAAAACTGAGGTTTGAACGTGAGGAAGTGTTTCGGTACTTACGCCTTTCAAATCCACGACATCCTTTTCCTGTTTTACACCGAAGTAAAATGGTTGTTGGATAATGGGGCTACATGCTCGCCGGCAGTGCTCCTCTGAATGAGTAGTACTGAATGAGTGGGAGGCAGAGCGAATGCATGCTCAGCAAATCTCCCCCCTGAATAATTAATCATCCAAAGACAGCAAAACTAAGTTGATATTATGAATTATCGTGTGGATTAATGGACTTTATGTTACGTGAAATATTGAACATTGGAATATGAGACGAAGCTTTTACCTGGTTGTATGTTACAGCCCATAAATCGTTGACGCCGAGATGTAACGTATAGTTAAACAACCTTACACGGACATCATGGATCATCTTTTATACAACGGCAGACATTTCATCCACTCGCTGGAAAAAGTCAGATGAGACAAAACGCGTTTCAGAGCTTCCTAACGATCTCCATCAGTCAGTCTTTTCTGCCCCCCACTGACAGCTGAGACAGATGTGTATTTAACAAAGACAAACATAAAAACGTCGGCATGGCTTGCATGACTGCATTCACTCCCCAAAAAGAGCCAGAAATCCTCTGAACAACCAGCTGCTCACGTCTACACACTGTGGCAGCACAAATGTCAGGATGTGTCGACGGAGGGGGAAAGGGAAGGGGAACGTGTGTGAGGACGGGAGAAAGACAGGAAATGTGTGAGATGGAGGTTTTTGGCAGGCAGAGCTGGAGGAGAGCTGAGAGGATGGAGAGAAAGAGCAAAATGGAAGCTGGAGATAACGATGATGGGGATGGTGATGGCGGTGATTTGGCTGTCTGCTTGGAAAATTTAGCAGCTTCCAGCCATCAGATTACAAACAACAGCAGCAGAGCACGACGTGAGCCAGTGCGATGAAATCAATTAACACATGCAGCACAGCAGAACACAGCGCATCACATAACGACGACTTTCAAACAAAACAGTGCCTCTAATGTTTTTTTTTTTTACATGCATCCTGTTAACTGTTAAACTGTGAGAGGAGCACCAGCAGCATTAAGTGTGTTTAGGCCTCCAGTTCCAGTGGATTCCAGCGGTGACACAAATTCATGGAGGGGAAGAAAAAAACCTGTCAAAATATCATTAGAAATGTCTCAAAGCACTCCTGCTGCAAAAATCTGCTTCCCTAAAGTCTATCTGTAGTCTCAGTATGTTCCTGTTCTTGGCAGTTTTGCTACCTATTGTACTCCCAGAGCTGTGGATGACAGGAGGGCGATGCTGCAACATGTTGGTGAAAAACTCTGAGCAGCGCTGAGCGTTCAGATAAACAGACCGAAAGGAGGTTATGCCACCAAAGCGGTTCAAGACGCTTTATGGGTGTGAGGAAGGCTGTACTTTCTTCAAAACCCGCGGCCATTATTGACCTACATTCGTTACTATTTGTGCAATTTTGAGTCACATCAGCCGCTGTTCATCCATCCCTGCCTCAGAAGTCTCAAAAGTCAACCTGAGTCAACGGGAGAGCATATTCATTTAAAGGAAGAGCAACAGAAGGTTTTTCTCAATGGAAAATGTGTTTTTGCTCTTCTCTTGACTGACGTTAGTAGGAGTTTGATTTACCAACTGGCTCTACTGTCGATCTGATTGGTTGAAGTTAGCCCATCATAGACGATGATAGATAGATGGTTCATCCGATCACCGCCACCCTTTCTAAACAGTTTCTTGCGGCTCCTTTCCAGATGCTTTTGTGAAACGAACCATAAGCTGCGTCAGGTTAAACCACTTAAGGATAATGTAAAAACAAAAAATCTTTCTGGTGAAGGAGACCGTTCTGAACAAAACACCAGGACTTCCTACTCTTTCTTTCAAAGTCACTGATCATGCGGGTCCAGGTTAAAGCCACCGTCACACCCTGATTTAAGTGATTACAGCCACTTCAGTCTTCAGACATGCAGAAGAGGGAGGAGAGACGGATTTAAGGAGGATTTAATGCCCTCAGACAGCTGAGACACAGTGCATTGTAACCGAACGAGTAGAAAAAAACGCAGAGAGCAAGTCAGGAGACACATCAAACAGAGGGAAGACAGGACAGACGATAGCTGGAATTAGAAAAAGGGAAACGTCTTTTGTATCCGACTGTTTTATTTGTATTTTAAAATTGCATATTGTAGCTCTCTCCGGATTGAAGCATTAGCTCAAACATAGAAGAATGGCGACGCAGAATGTAGGACAGGGAAGAAAAGACGATGTTATTATTAACAGTTAATTAGAATATTGCATTTTATTTCTTTACCCAGATGATAAAGCTTAATGTAAAAACCCAACGAGACAGAACAGAGGAGAGTGAAAGAGGTGGGAAGAGGAAACTGAGGATAAGAAGGAGAGAAACAGGAGATGGAGAGGAGGAGAAGAAAGTTGAAGGTGAGGAGAGAGAGAGGAGAAAGAGGGAGATGGAGGAATAAGGGAGCAGAAGGAAGAAGATAAGGCAGAAAGAGACCGTGGAGGAGGAGGAGGAGGAGGAGGAGGAGGAGAGTCAGACTGAAGCTCAGCCAGTCACCTCAAACCCTCGGGGGACCGACTGCTCATCTGGAGTGCAGGAGTGTCACACCGCCTGCTCTGTCTCACTTTTTTTAATAACCACACCGCGGTCATCCTCAGCAGCCAAAACTCATCCAGGACGAGCAGAAGCACCTGACTTCTCCCTCTGAGCTCTCTAAAAGTTCAGACACGTCACTTTGTCCTTCATTGGTCATTTTTTTTATCTCCCAAATCCCTCTTTTCTGTTATGTTTTGATGATCCTATCGTATCGTATTGTGTCATATCATATCGTGTCGTATCGTATCGTATCGTATCGTATCGTATCGTACCGTATCGTGTCGTGTCGTGTCGTGTCGTATCGTATCGTGTCGTATCGTATCGTATCGTATCGTATCGTATCGTGTCGTGTCGTATCGTATCGTATCGTATCGTATCGTATCATATCGTGTCAGCAGGACGGCGTTTGCTTTCATTAGCTGCAGTCGCTCGGTGTGTACAGTGCTGCTGTCTATGTAGAATGATGCATTTCAGTTTGAACCGCATTAAATATTCATGCAACACTTGAACCCGCAGTGCTAACAGCTGACGGCCATATTCTTCTGGTGTAAACATTAAATATACATGTAAGAACATAGGTGAAATTTGTGTTGTGAATGTCAGGACTGCCAGTGTTTCAGTCTGAGAACACTGACTCATCTTACCGAGCAGAGTAAATCAGTTGGGGCGCCAGAGACCTGAGATTGCATTAAAGCAAATTGGTAATTAGTATTAACAGCAATTGCAATCACACTTAACTAAGTTTATTTTATTCTATTGTGCCCAAAATCTAATTTCAAAATCAGGTTTTGCCAGTTTCCGTTGATGAAATGCTCATTATCGCCTTCAGCATTGTGAAATGTTTTAACACCAGTCGACTCTATAAGGAACTGAAAGACACTGTTAGGTTGGAGGATTGATCAAGGAGAGTCAGGACTTTACATCCGGACTTCTGAACGTCTCTCTTCTTCTTTCTCTCCCTCGTGTTTTCACACCTTCCCTCGTTGCTCATCAACATGTCTGCTTGTCACCTTCCCATCTGTCGTGTTTCCTCTCTCTCTCTCTCTCTCTCTCTCTCTCCTTTATGAGGTAAGCACCTTGGTTTGCTTTCCTTTCAGTCGTGCCTTTTACTTCTGCCAATCACATGAATTTCTTCATTTCCAAATATGAATAAAACGAACGAATGAATGATCTTTTATTGTGAGGAACAGATGGAAAAAAGCCCTCTCGGCTTATAAAAATGATCTTTTCTGTTGTATGGCAGTGTGAGTAAGACATTTTGGGGCTTAATCCAAAATAGACCCGTAGAAAACCATACCTTAAAACGCCAATCACCAGGATAAATGTTGGCAGTAAACATTTCTTCAAATGTATATTGAAACTTTCCTTTTCTCAATTTTTCTGTTTCTTGAAGTTTGATGTTAAATTGTATATCGTGACGACTCTGTGCTTATGGTCTGGATAGGTTTAGGTTCAAAGTAGTACTGCACCTTTACATTATCTTAGCAACACCGGTGTTTTAAGTGCAGTACACATTCATGTCACTGTTACCCTTGGTCCTCTTCTCGGTTACAACATTTCCCAGGATGCCGTACAGGAGCACATGCAGTACAGTTGGGGAGCTTGTTGAATTCAGCGTATGAAGTCGTAGAAAGCTTGAGTCGTTCTGCTGTACCGGCCAGAGAATAGAGTAACGAGGTCTCCAGTGTTTCAGCCCCTAACTGACTGCGGCGTGTTGTCAGGCTGCTCTCCTGAGGCGTCAGCTGCCGCCTCTCTCCGTCCGCCTGCTCTTACCTTCTCTGATTCTGACCTGTGTGGCTGCTGAGCGTTAGTACAAAATGTTCTTGAAGAGCCGACACCTAAACCTGAAGCTGACAGTCGATGTGTTGTGTGTTGTACTGGGCGCAGACAGACTCACATCTGTCTCTTTGTCCCTCTGTCCTCCTCCAGCCGTCACGTTGTGCCTCCCGCCTCAAACATGCGTGAAGTGCGTCCCCGGGAGTCGAGTAAAAGTTGCATGACTCGTGTCCTCAACAATCAGGACAATTTATTGAGATTGGTAAGAGCCAATGGGAGGGCAGGCTTACAATGAGTTTGGTAATGTGTGCTTTGGGGGTTTTAAAAAGGAGGGCTGACTTTACTGCCTAATTATGCCAAGGCTTTGTTAATGGTCCTGCCCAGGGTAATGGACGCTCTAATGTCCGCCCCCCCCTCCGCTCCGACCAATTATGTGACGAGCCTCCAGAAAACATGTAGCAACCTCGCCTCCTACGTCCAGTATGCAGTACGCACACACGAGTAATAAATTATAGAAATTACCATTTTGTTTAAAGTGTGTTTTTCTCTCTCCATTATTTTAGTTTTAGGGGCCTTTTTCTGAACTTTCAAGGGTATGTTTTTGTGTTTGAGTGAACTGCTGTTTAATTTATGGCCCTGATACAGAAAACAAGTCAGATCAACATGAATAATAAGCAGAGATGCCTGCTAGTTACACATTTCCACATAAAAGCACATCCTTTTTTTTCCCTGGCTTCATTTTGCTGAGTTGCCTCTCCTGCTCTCTCTCCGGAGAATCTGAGGCCTTTTCTTTTTTTTTTCTTTGCACTACTTCACACAGTTCAATAAATCTAATCCCATTCCCTTTTCTTCTTAATCACTCTCCCTCTCCTATACTAGCTGTGAGGTGAGGTTTCAGGCATGGCTCCGATGTAAGACATGGGGAACAAAATCCTTGTTCCATGCATAAATGTATTTCAAAGTCCAGCCGAGGCTAATCCAAGGCTGCAGCAGTCTGAGTTAGCAAGAGCAAGTGGGTTTCTTCCAAAGTTGCACTTTTTTTTTTATAGGAATTCACTTTTTAGATTCCCTGGAAATAATTTCCCTGCTAATCTACGATGCGGGTTGAGTCACACAAGTTGAGGATTTTGTTGGAAGACGAAGGAATGATTGCAGCCACCAGTAACAGTGAATGCGACTGTTGTACGAAGTCGTGCTTCTGCAACAATCTGAATTACACCCTTTGAAAGTGGGCTGAGACTCTGGAGGAAGACAGTCAATTGTTGAGTCCGACCAATTAGACTCATAATGAGTAAGTCACGGATTGGAAAAGTTGGCAGGCATAAAGAAACACAGAATGGTCAGGCGGGAAATAAAAAGAAAAAGAGAGGCGATGATGTTTAATTGAAACGTTGGTAACGATCTTTGCACAGGAAAACATAGACAACTATGCAAAACCAGATCGATGTTGAACCAGAAACTGAGTTTGTGAACTCAAATGTCCGCTGTGCCTCCATTTTCTCTTTTAAATAATACAATCTAACACCCAAATGAATGCAGACTAACAACAGGCACTGGACTCCTGTCTCATTGCCAGGTCACAAGTCTGTTCTTGTGTTGTGTTTTTCTTCCGGTGTGTCACATTCACATCATGAATGTCCGTCACAGGGAAACAGGGAACGTTAGAAAGGAGCAGGGTTACCGTGGTCGCCTGTCAATGTCTCAACGCCGTCATCAGCCTGAATGGAGACGGATTAAAACTATTTACATGCCGGCATTCAGAGCTTCAACAGGTGTCGGAAAATTAGCGTGTCCACCCTGATGTCATGTTTCCATCACAGCCGATCAGAGCTGGAGCTGATTCGTACCACAAGTGATCACTTCAGAGTCATTTGACCCGGGAATAAATGCCAATAGTACCCTTTCCCATCGAATATCGATTAAATCCAGATGTTTTAGAGTTTGTCTAATGTTCTTATTGTCACGCTTCTTTCTTGTCGCTGTGTTGCAAGACCTCTATAATTAGCCTCAGTGAAAAGCCCACTTGTATGTACTCAGAATCTCCCATTGATTGATTGATTAATTGATTTACTGTGTGATTGATACATTCATTCCATCACCCATTAGCTCAGTCGGTTAGCTTGTTATTTGTCTTTTCAATCTGTCATTCTCCATCAATTTCCTCCCTCACGCTCCCTCCGTCTCCTCCATTCATATACAAATCTCCCCTCCTCCCATCGCTCCTCTACTCTTCATCTCTTTCATTTGTCATTTCCCCCTCCTCACTTATTAAATCAACCCCTCCACCTTCCCCTTTCACTCCATCTAGCACTCCTTCCATCCATCCATCTACCTTTCTGCTCTGCTCTCCTGCCCATCTTTGTCTCCCATCTCGGCTCCTCCGGGGAGCGCGGTCACAAAGGCATCTGATGCGTCGCTTTGCATGTAAATTGGATAATTGGATTCGGACGCATATACTGCACGGTGGCAGGCAGGGAGAAAAAAGAAAGACGGGAGGAGGAAGGGGAAGGTGGAGGCATCGAAAGAGACAGGAGGAGTCAAAGATTTCTGCAGGTTCACACACTCAGAGACACACAGAGGCATGAGAATGCATAAATACGTCAATACACAGATAGACTCCGATACATCAAAGACCATAAGACACAGATGCATCACGGACATAGACTATGTGGGCAGCTTAATCAATTGATCGTGCTCTCTCTGCAGTGTGCTGCTCTGCTCTCGAGGTGACAGGAATCACATCACCATGCCAACAAGGGAATACCAAACAGGGACTACGATCACGGACTGTGTTCAGACGGTGTGTGTGTGTGTGTGTGTGTGTGTGTGTGTGTGTGTGTGTGATCCTGTGCAGCATCCCTGGAGAAAGGTTTCTCTTCCACTGTAGTTTCAGGGTGAGACACTCCCACAAACAGTGTGTATTAAAGTAATGATTTGCCATTTTTCCATCTGAGTTTTTTTTCTTTCTGTTTTTAAAAGGTTCAGTGAAACAACGCTGACTCAGCCTACAATTTATTCAGTGCATGAGCATTGAGTTCACTCTCAGCATCTGTTGTTAGTGAGGTTTTTCCTTTACTTCTGCTGCAGCAAAAGTGTTTGGTAATATGTGACAAGAGAAACTCCAAACCTCATCGATTCAAAATGTTTTTTTTCTGGAAAGTGCAGCGCAGTTTTACCTCTTAATGTAAGGCCACATAAAGTTGTATCCCTATCAGAAAAGCACTGGGAGCAAAGACAAAAATGCTGCACGTTGGTTCGATTGACATCAGTTAACACTGTGGTAACAGTGGTCTGACTACACAGCTAAAAACAAACCTATAACACTCACCAGCAACACTCAGTGCACACACAATCTGCTCACTGTCTCTGTGTCCGTGTCTGTCTGAGAAGGCTCAGGACAGACAGACAGCCAGAACATGCTGCGATTACATTTTCTTGGTTACCAGGGTGACGGATGACAAACCAGGCAACCAATCTAACATGTGATTGATTGCCTTAAAAAAGAGCGATGGTGAAATCTTCAGCGCTTTTCTAAAGGGCTTGGAACGGCCGCACAAAAAATGCGTAGCGCTCTGAAAAGAGATGCTGGGTGCAGCGCTTTTTCATCAGGCCTCAGTGGGAACGATTGAACAAAGATGCTGGCGCTCAGAAAACAACATTATGTGGACATGGGATCTAACTTTGTCTGTTTCTGTAAAGATGGAGGGACAGCTCCCCAAAAATGATGTCATTCTTTTCACACTGATGTGTGTCAAAGTGGTAATTTGTCTGATAAGTTTGGTTTTAATTGGTTATTTGATGTCATACAAAGGAAATGTGATCCCAAGATTGACAGCGGTTGAGTTGGGCGGGAACTCGATTGGCGCAGCTTCAACCGCTGATCACTGCTGTGACTCTGGCTTCAAGAGACGCCATCACTGCAATATGGCAGCGATTGTCTCTGGGACATTTAGGCTAGAAGAGGAGCCATGTCATCTGTCTTCATATACAGTCAATGGTCCGAACACACAACGGCCCCCTTTTCCAATTAAATAAGACTGATGTGTTGACACAGATGGCAAAAAAAAAAGCTGACACAGGCTCAACTTGCAGTAAAGCGACGTCTTCTGGCGACGCACTGATGGAGACTTCACCCGAGTGTTGATCCACATGAGGATGAGGAGATGCATAGATTTTTATTTTTGTGTGACGTTGTCCTCGTGCTCAATTTTGACTGTTTTCTGAGGCCAGTCCACTAGTCTAGACTTCTGTAAAAGCATCAGGCAAATTAGTCTTTTAAAAACATCCCTTCCCTCCACTTTGACTGTCAGACTGCCTCTTTATCGCTGCGTCTCGTTTCGCGCGATCGTTTCCACAGCTTGCCTCTTTTCTGTCACCTCCCCCGTGGAGGAGGAAGAGCAAAGAAGACGCCTTTCTCCACGCGGCGTCACAAACAGCCACATTACCTGCGTCGTTACTTAATCAGCTTGGGGCCGAGGCGCTCCGCTGGATTCACCTGCTCGCAGCCGACAGCAGACAGCAGGCGCTCCTGATGTGCAGTCGACTCGCCGCATTTGCCGCATGCTTAAATCACCAGTTTGTCAGCGACGGCGAGCAGATCTCCTCGGGTCTCCGTGACTTCTGCTGCCAATCGGCGTGAAAGCTGTCAACTCTGAAACACACACACAAACACACACACACACACACACACACACACACACACACACACACACACACACCCTACTGCATCCTCGCTGCGACCTGTCCTATCAGCGCTAATGAAGGCAGTCACATCAGTGTGATGATGGGAGTGAAGTGCTAATATGAGTGTGTGTGTGTGTGTGTGTGTGTGTGTGTGTGTGTTTGTGCATGTGTGTCTAATACAAGAGCTGCCACTCCTGCTTATAAACATGCAAATGGAGCTGTAAAAGGAACATTAAATTCCTCTCGATGCTTTTTGATGTTGAAATAGCTGCTCTCCCCCTCCACCCTCCCCTGCTTGTCCCGTCCTCCCCCTCCTCCCCTCCATCTTTAATTGTCTCCCCGCTCCTCCTGCCTCTCCATCACTTCTTGTTTCCTCCGTCTGTCTCACTTCTCATTTCGCTGCTTCCTCTTCAGCTCTCTCTTCCTCCCTTTCTTTCCTTCCCTTCATCCCTGCTCACATCCTTCCTTCTCCCTGCCTCTCTCCAATCACCCCCTCCATATATTTACTTCTGGTTATCCTCATGTGTCTCCCCCTCACTCCTTCCTCTTCTCCCTCACTGACATTCATTCCTCCCATCCTCTCCCTGCTGTATTTCAAGCACTTGATGGGCTAATTATAAAAATTTGTGCTGAGTGACAGCCATTTTAACAGTCATTAATTCATTTAGTTTTTATTTTCCCAGTAATTGGATTTATTTTAAAAAATGTGGAGTTATTACCCAGCTCTGTACTTGACATTTTATTAAAGGTTACATCGTGAAACTTTTTGACATTTATCATATTTTCGGCCTCCGGTTGCATACCAATATGTAGCGCGGTGGTATTTGCTGGCGGAAAGTAAGCTGGAAGTCGAAGGATTGAAAAGAAAGATGGAATTACAATAAATCCTGAGCTGCTTAAGTAGAAATTACAGGAATGTGTCTCCTCTACCATCAAATTACTTTTCTACGTCTTTAGTGGCTTTTTAGCTTCTGATGTTAGATTTGGGAATGAACATTCTTTGTCAATAACCCCGAAACAAGCAAATGTGAGTCTGAAATCTTGCATCTGTATGCACAGTTGTGCATAAGAGCCACATTAACTTCCATTTCAGAGAGTCCCCTCTGAGTCTGAAGGTTTGTTCAGCTCCCTGAGCCGAAGACCGAGCGAGACGGACTGTGACAGCAAGTTATTGAGAGAGTGAGCTGTAATTGCTCGGAGGATATAAAAAGTTTTGCAAATCATATGTTTGTGATGGCTGTTTGGCTTGTTTATATACGATTGGAGCATTTAACACAGTTATTTATTGAATTAATCAATGTATTGATAGAACAAACCTGCCCAGCCTCGTGTTGTGTAACAGACCAGCCGATCCATGAGAGGACAGCGTGAGTGTTTGTCTCACCGAGGCGTGAAAATTAAACTATGTGTGTGTGAAGTATGATTAGTGAAGACAGCAGTCATTGTGTAACCAGATGCTGCATGTTCGTTATCGCTAACTTGACCATGTTAGGGCGGCTGTGGCTCGGAGGGTCGGTGGTTTGATTCCCGACCCCTGCAGTCTTCATGTCGAAGTGTCCTTGGCCAAGATACTGAACCCCAACTTGCTCCTGGTGTGTGTGAGTGCGTATGAATGGCTCGATTTACCATTTGTAAATGTGGGGGGGGGGGCTCCGCTGTTCCCACTCAGCTGTTTGGTGCTGTGGTAGTGTGCAGCGCCTGCTGTGGCTGAAAATGGTCCAGCTGAGAGAGATGAGAGTGAACCAAATAAAGTGTTGATGGCTGTGAAACCAGAACCAACACACTGAAAGATGCTGAGACGCTCTGATGAGCTGAGAGGAACCACAAAATCTGGAAATAACTGTCGTGTGTGTGTCGTAGTCTGATTATTAATAAAGAAATATTGATTACAGAATGCTTTAACATTTCTTCATGAGTACGCTCCTCCTTCCTACCTCTCTGTCGTAAGTATTGCATTCATACCTCTTTGTGATCCCTTTCAGAAAGATCGAATCACAAAATGACATTTTGTTGCAGCTCCTCAGGTGATTTCCGCCGCTGATATCAGCAAAATATTGTAGTGCCTCCTGCCGAGGCTCTCCAGATTACTCGCCTGTTAGCTGTCACAGCTGGAGATGCACTTGAACACACTCACGATCACCTGTTCACCTGCATCCACCTCTCCTCCTCTGTTACTCACTTTATCCCTACTTTCCCCCTCTTCACTGCATCTCTTCCCATTTGTAACGTCGCCGTCAGGACGGAGCTGCACTGTAGCATCCTGCAGGCCCCGGCCATGTACGGCGTTAATGAAAACACATGTAATGCCAAGCTGCCCACATCACCATGACAACCCTGTCGGGACGAGGGAGAGAGACGGAAACGAACGACGCGGAGAAAGAGGGAGATTGATGGACTCGGATAGAGGGAGGAGGGCAAAGAGGCGAGAGAGAAATCAAGGGGATTCAAAGAGGAGGGGAGCGAGTGAGAGAAAGATGAAAGAGGTGGGTTGACTTCGAGGGAAATTTCAGAACTAAGGGGTGAAGAGACGAGAGGAGAGCGTGAGCAAGAGAAAAGAGAATTTGAGGTCGAAATCAGAAAAATAAGAGAGCAGCACGCCGAACTGAGAGCGTCCATTGATACGCTGCACCTTTTTCATCCTGTTTGAAAAAGCCAAATTCTTTCGTTTTTGCTCCACAGAGGAATCAAAGCCCCGGCTGGATGAATAATTTCTTATTTGTCAGCAGGAATCTTTTTTTTTTTTCTATCCTCCATCTCTACTTGAGTCCAGAGCATGAAATAATTATTCTGCTACGGACCAGAGACCAAGGGCATATTCCTTTCATTCAACATCTCCGCTTTTTATTTTTTCATCATTGCTCTCTATTCTCTCCCTTTAATTTCTCGAGCACAGCTTCCTCTCTGCGCCTCCTCCTCCTCCTCTTTCATAAGACTGTGAGGGCTGCAGCAGTGAGCTGCACATCTTTGATCATACTGATTTCATTCCAGTGTCACGCATCGTCAGTGCCCAACTCTCACGGGCTTACAAGATACACACATGCATCATGTGTGCAGAAGAAACATATTCTCAAAGCAAAGTCAAACTTCACCAGAATAAATGTTGGCAATGAGTCAGTCAGTTTTACATATTCAACAACTTGGTTAGAGCTAAAGAAACGTCATGTTAAGGCTCAAAACACATGGTCGTGTTGCCACAGATACAGCTGGAGATGTCCCGATGTCTTGTCAAAAATATTGTTGATCAAATCAAATCAAATCAAATCAAATTTTATTTGTATAGCCCAAATTCACAAATCACAGTTTGCCTCAGAGGGCTTTACAATCTGTACAGAGACGACACCCTCTGTCCTTCGACCCTCGATTCGAGTGAGGAAAAACTTGCCCCAAAAAAAAAAATTGATGAAGGTTCTCAGTCATCAGTCTCAGTTTCTTGAAGACGTTTCACCTCTCATCCAAGAGTCTTCTTCAGTTCTCACTAACTGGAGGGGAGTCGCAGGGTTTTAAACTCTGTGTGGGAGTGTCCTTACAGAGTCGTTAGGGCCACTGGTGGGTCGTTGACCCAACCGGCCTTCATGTGGGTTGCTAGGGCTAGGTGAGCCCAGGTGTGGATGGTTGTTAAGCTGTCTGGGGAGTGAACTCCTTGTAGGTGGGTTAGTAATGTCTTAGACCACCTCCTCTGTTCAAAGACGGTCGTCCCGGTTTGACATAGATGGATTCCTTTACTCCTCTTTCAAAAATAGTATGTTTTATCACCATACAAATGGTTAGAGATGTCCCGACGGTTACCCAAAATGTCCTTGTTTTGTCGTGGTTTCACACTTCTAAATACTTAAATGCAAAACCTGACCAGTGGCCACGGGCTTAACAGTCTTCTTGCCTAGCTGTTAGGCCCCGACCATCCCTTCCGCCTCCTGACATGTAAGTCAGCTCACACGTGTACAAATTTTAATACACCTGAAGTTTGCAGAACTGTTCAATGCCAACATTTTATGCTGCGCATTTATTCTGTGAAAGCTCACACAGGTCTGGAAATCCTTGGAGGTTTATGGAAAGATAAATGGTTACCCTTGAAAGCATGTGTGTTTTCTCATCAATATCCCCCAGTTCTGTGTCCAATGAACAGCTCTCCAACCCTGCGATGGAGACTGAAGGCTGTTGATGATGACGACTAAAAAATGACTCCAATCAATACCTCTGTAGTCAGCGAGACGTCCTTGAATATGTTGTGTGCACCATTACATACCCCGATAGGGAGAATACCAACTGAGCTTCAAGTAGAAAACTAGAGTGCCTCCATTTGAATTGATCGAGTTTCTGAGCTGTAACGGCCAAAAAACTGAAAACAACAAAACACATTTTGTGTTTTCTCTGATGGACACCCTCTTTCTCTTTCTGCACCCATGTTGACCATTACTGCCTTCAGAAAAGGGAGCGACTGAACAGATGTGGATTTTTGGTTTATGTTTCTGACTGGACAGAGACATCCACTGCCTCAGTGTTTACAGCCTGAAGGGATCAGAGTGTGTTATTTGGAGGCAGGGATGCTGTTAGGACAGGCTGTGTTGAGCGCAGAGACTCGACAGCCAACCTTCATCAACATCTTTAAGAACGCCTGTTTATCATGAAGTATGTACTCATTTTTCTTGGACTTTCTTGGCGGATCTTCTGAGGGAGAAAATGTTTTTCTGAGTAACCTTTTCCAACAATTGCTGTTGTTTTGGCCTTTGATGACTCAGGAGAATTACTGACTGAAGGTCAAGGCTCTCCAACCTTTTTATTGACCACTGTGGACACATACTGTCCATCAGTGGCCGTTAATGGTCCAGAACTGACCCACAAAGGCTTCCAACGAATCACTGCTCATTTGTTCAAAAAAGTAGTAAAAAAAACAACAAAAACAAAACATATAATGTAATATGCAAATGACAGCGTCATTTATATTAAAGTAGTAGCTTCACGTTTGCTGTTTCTTGTTCCCAAAAGACATTTATACTTTCCTCCTTTGTTTCAGAACAACTGTTTCACCATCTTTTGTAGGTCACATGACTTTCTCATACACATTTATGGTGTGTAAAGTTTGTTTTCTATTAAGTTTTGCAAATGCGCCAAAGTTATCGTCAAAACTTGAGTCATCAGGTTCAATCAAATAAAACATTCTCAAAGACTGTTTTGCTAAAATATTTCTGCACATTTCATGTGTACATGCTGCTAATATCTCATCTATAAACACTCTCATGCTCTATGGGCCTGAAAATACAGAGTCGGGACAACGTCTTCGACTGGACTGAGCTCCTCTATCCCCGTGGTCCTCCAACAAATGCCTCCTCAGATCTCCCCCCAGTGACTTGCTATTCAAAGATGCAGCACTTGAGGCTCGGACAGACCAACAGTCCTCTTGACAACAACTTAAAATGCCTCCTGATGGAGCTTGTAATGATTTATGAATATTAAAGAGCCATATGTAGACCGGTTAAAACACACTGCGGACTTGTGCTCCCTCGCTGCAGAATCTATGAGTCACACAGGAGTCATGATAGCCTTTACATCGCTGTCAGACCGCCCCCTCCCCCCCGTTGGTGTTCGTGGTTCCAAGCCTTTCATTTCTGTTGTGTGATTCAGCCAAAGGCCTTTCTCTCTCTCTTTCATACGTTGTGTGTGTGTGTGTGTGTGTGTGTGTTCGACAGCATGTGAGACGAACATTATTCTTCACAGTGTTAGAGCAGAGACGGCTCTGCCGGTGCGTTCCTTTCCAGAGGACGGGCCTCAGAGTCGCTGCGACTCCGTCCGGGAAAGTGATGAACTATGAATCATCGTAGTCAATAAGAGGAGAGGCAGGGAGAGCGGGAAGGGGTGCTGACGAGAAGCCCATTGACTATCCGCTGCAGAGGGCTCTTATTTATTCATTCATCCATCTATTTATCTAACTCTCTAATGGGTTAGCCTCGTTATAAATGAAGGAAAATGGGGGAAATTTAAAAATGGAAGCTGAATCGGCTGTATCCACTGCATCAAGCTAACACAGACAGAGAGAGCAGCCGAGAGGGAGATGGAGTGGGAGAGTTATATTCACACACTTTACAGCAGCTAGCAGTTTAAAACACCAACAGGCCGTTTCAAAGAGAAGACAGATCGGACAGAAATGATCACAATTATGACACAAACTGTTGGGATGTAAATAACCCTATAGCAGATAACAGAGGCAGATGGTGATTGGTGCTCTGGTTAGGTTCACACACAAAAAACGCTTGGTTAGGTTCAGGAGAACATCATGGTTTGGCTGAAAATATCTGCTTTTGTCGCCACAAAAGCAAAATATCCACTGGTGTGACTCGAACTGCAGTCGTCCGTTTGGCAGCCTTGCTGTCATAAACATACGCTCTGTTGTTGTCTGCAAGATTTGACACACGGGTCTTCATCTGCTCCCATCTGAGGATGTCAGACACAGTGGATTCACTTTATTTTAAATGGAAATGTGACAGCAAGGTCCTCGCAATGACTGGGAAACTATTTAATCCTATCCAGTAATGGTAGTTTAGTCTTGTCTTTATGTTGCTGTACTGTTTATTCTGTCGGTCAGCCTGTTGAATCAGTCAATCAACAGTGAGTCAGTCTGTACAACGAGCCATCGAACCACAGCAGCTTCCCTTTACAAGACGTTCTATTAAATCTAGTACTAAACACTAAACAAACTTCATGCTGTTCACCAGAATCGGAGATATTGATCGTAGCAGTGTGTATACAACCACCGCGAATGGATCAAACATTGTGAGAGTAACTGAATAAAAAATACCTCGGCATCTGGCTATATGAGAAGTGTACATTTAAATACCATATTGACAATCTTGTGAGTATAATTTGTCAAAACCTCTTATAGAAACAGAACCAGCCTCCCGATGATCAGTAGAAAGAGGATTGTTGAGGCCATTTCCCTCTCAGTTTAATGCTTGTGATCCCCCGAACATGGTCTGAATTTGGAAAGTCAGCCTTTTCCTTTAGTGCTCCTAACATATGATCGCAAACGTCGCTGCTTGAAGACTTGAGACTGATCTAAGAGAGCAGTTCCAGCACAAAGTCAGCTGTACTGTATGTCCAGAAATCCGACAACAAACAGAAAACCCACAAGACCTCCTCCTTTATTCTCGTTGGTGCTCCTTCGTTCTGTAATTTGCCTCTGCAGCAGGGGTCCCCCAGCCTATCGATCAGTGTTTACTCACAGATCTTTGTGTGGCTCCAGGTCGATTACAAAAAACCTTTCAGTCGAAAGATAATTCGATAATTGTCAGCGATCAGAATTGAACGCTGTGGTCTGTGGTAGGTCATCTTTGTCAGGGCTCGTCAGTGTCCCGGCCTCACGGTGGTGGAACGAACTCCCGGCTGAAATCAGGACGCTGACACTGTACCAGAGCGCTCAATGTGCTCTTAGTTGTCAATGTACTTTAATGTACATTAATGTAATCAATGCTCTGTATCAGAGCTGTGCAAAAGTTGAAATCCTTAAGCTTTCGGTACTGGTTGATTTGGCGTCACGCGTGGTTACCATGGTACCAGCAAGAAGTTTAATACTACAGCAAACACAAACGCAGCTACTTTGTCAGGATTACCACAGAGTAGCAGCTGCGTCTCTTTTCCAGACGAGCCGACCACACTGACATTGTTTTAATGAAGAGGTCTGTCAATAATAATTACAGCTGTGATCTGACTTCCTGCTGCGCACAGTGAGAAGTCCTCCACACCACAGCAGGGCACAGTGCAGTTGTTTACCTCGCAGACGAGGTAACTAACAATAAAGACCCCTATATAAAGAGGTAATTACAGGATTTTAATATATTTAATGGCAATTGCAGATAAAATGGTGTTGTGTTATGTGTTATATAAAATGAGTGATCACTTCCTGCTGTCGCTGTCCTACATAAAACAGCTTTCTGCTGGCAAAACAAATGTTTACTGCGAAGCAGCTACAGGAACTGCTCGGTAAATTATATCCATAGTGGATGGATACGGATTAACTGGATTCCTTCTGTACCTCGACGTTTAGTGCCAAGGCCAGACATCCTGCTTCTTTTAACATGGCGAGGTGGAAATTAAAGGTGTGGAGACATTTTTTAAACCTTCACATTTTTAAATGTAGCATTGGAACCACTGTTTCATTTTTTTATGCTATTTTCTACTTGGCTGTCACTATTTTCCCAAGGTAATCTCTAAATCTCTTGTTTCATCCAACCAGAGTGGAGTTCAGGGCACCACTAACCTACGCCCGAGGTGCATGGAAAATGAATAAGAGAGATAATCCAAAAGAGTCAGAAACCACAAGATATTTAATCAACAGTGGTGTCAGACGGAGACAATCTGCAAACGGAGAAGCTGAAGGAATGAAATGTTTGGCATTTCTCTTGATAATTGATAATCAAAATTGTTGCTGCTTAGTTTTTCTGATGATAAATGATTGAATTTCCCCTTTTGGTCCAGAGTCCTGTGCGAGGATTTACCGCTGGATTTCTGCCTCCAGCCGCAAACATTCGGACTTTTCGAACCAGCACAACATTGAGTTTGCGATCGATCTTTGTCAGGAAAAGCTAAGAAATTCGTCCGAAGGTTCGACCTGCCTTTGCTTTACTTTTGTATCCTAACGACCTGCTGGGATCTTTTTAACTGCAGCTGTTGACTCCATCCTTCAGACTAGCACCAGCTGAATCCCAGGTCGTGCTGTTTTTAGTTTTTTTTTGGACTGCCGGCGCCGACCTGCAGCAAAGTTAAAACCACCTGTTCTCACTAGATTTGCAGGGATCACAATCATAATGTAGTCCTTTACTTAAGTCCAAAACCGTCATTATTCTCTTTATTCTGTTCAACCTGGTTAAAGCAAATGACATTTCCATTTTTGTAGGGAGGCCTGGTAGACTGGTCTCTTACGGTTAAACAGCACACCTTCACACGTCATCAAGCCTAACGGTGCCTTTTTAAAGCTCCGTCCTTTTGACAGGAAAATCACTCATACGCCGTGATTGCTCTCAGGAGCGGCCATGCCTGAGATCTGCTCTTTTCTTTCAAACGTCACATTTGAACTGGTCTGATAGTCTTTAATTTCATACTGCTGCAGTTTCTTCTCGATAAGATGTTGAGTATCCACAGTCAAAGCATAATGCAGTTAAAATATATAAAGATAAAGGTGATTATGAGATCTCTCTTAACTTACAGGATGTGGACACGAGGAGTGGTCTTCGCTTGGCGACCACTGTTGAGGATTGCACCCATCTTGCGTATATTTATTCTCTTTTTATTTTCTCTTTCAACACTAAATACTTTAACTTTAATGCAGCATCTCTGCATTTAAAATAGAGTGACAGGTAAGAGGATAGAAAGACGGAGAGAGATGGCGGATCATTTCTGACAAATCCCAGACTTTCATTCTCAGAAGCGTGAAATGTTTCTTGATCAATCGAACTAACTTTTCTCTCTCCGTCGCTTCTCTTTCTTTTGTATCATGTTCTCTCCGACTCCCGTCTCTCTTCCCCCTTTTGAAGAAGTTGTCATGGTTACGCAGGAAGCGTTCCTGCGGCAGCCGGCAAAGAGGCTGAAATGTTTCCACTGATGGAAAATCACACACACATCAGCCGGCGAGATCTTTGGTGCTTATTAGGAGCAGGACTGTAAACCATTAGTACACACTCCTACTTATCAGACAGACTTTCAGGCACACACACACACACATGCACACACACACACACACACACACATGCACACATGCACTCTCCGTCCTCTCTGCCCTGATGGATCTTTTAT
Source organism: Pagrus pagrus (assembly GCF_965226575.1). Taxonomy (NCBI): domain Eukaryota; kingdom Metazoa; phylum Chordata; class Actinopteri; order Spariformes; family Sparidae; genus Pagrus; species Pagrus pagrus. The sequence goes on along the minus strand of NC_140201.1, from coordinate 3,430,429 downwards.
CCGTGTGTCCATAGTCCAGATTTCTGTATCTCTGCTGCAGCTGAGAGTCTTTTATGGAGTTTTTAATAGAAATGGAAAATGTTATTTAATCATTTCGTCTTTACCGGTCGGTTTAAGTAGATTCTTCATAGCTAGAACATTTCAATTTGTTTACAAAAGGTAATGGAAATATTTGGGTTTTTTTCCCCCTTTCATATAAAAATGTTGTTTATATTAGGAGCAGAGGGTCTTGTATGGTTTGATTGGTCTGAACTGAGTACTTTAAAATAATTTAGCACTCACGAGATGAATGTATGATGTCTAAAATCTTTTGCAGGGAATCCACGCCGCTCGTCTGTTTGTTTATATTTGTTTCTGTTTATCACATCACATTAATGAGAGCTAATAAAAATGATGGCCAGCCAACAGTTTTGCCAACATACAAGCTCAGTGTTGCTGGCTCTCGTCATTAATCATCATCAGCGCTAGCACAAAATAAATAAATAAATTATCATGCCCAAGTCTTGTTTGTTGTCTTCTGAAATCACCAATAATCTGAGCGAGCACGACGCAGAATCGATTCATTTTCCACACAAGATGTCGATGAATCTGCTGCTCGCACGACAAAAAGCAACAGGCTTTTTTTCTCCTCGTGTCTACTTTGAAGTATCTGCTGTCGGCTCCACACGGAGTTTCCAGGCTGAGGGGGCATTTCGGTGTGATCGGTTAGAAAGGAGACACAACGGAGGGGAGAGTTGGCCAATGGCAGAGCAGCGAGGTGAAACAACAGGCTTATCACCAAGAGAGGGAGAATAGAAACTGACTGACCAATCAGCTGGCCTGCACCCACCAACTCCAAATCCAAAGAGTTATTTAAAGCTTGATTAATTGATATTTAGATTATTACGTACATTATATTGTTTTTCAGCCTATTTTAGTTCATAGTTTTGGTTTTATGATGCAGTTATGGCTCAATCTCAGTGCTTTCAGTAGTTTTCAGCAAACAAGCTCTTAAATCCAGCTGTATGCTACATGCTCAACAACATATTTTTATTATAAGATGGCAAACACTAGCTAAAAGAGAAGAGCTAAAAGGACAGTAAATATTTAACTTCATTTAACTCAATCATGTCAGGGTAGCTGTGCCCCCCATGGCCACCCCCTGTGGGCACCACTGCTTCTATATAACATCAATTTCCTTAGATATGATATCGATCAGCTCATTGTAATCGAGGAAGGTATGAAGCTGGTTCAAGTCAACCCTCCTGCTGCAGAGGGATAATATTTGGAGACTCAACCAAACTCTTTTTTTAAAAACATTTTTTAAACTCTTGCTTTCCAAAAATAAAATCTGTGTTTGGCAACTCTGCTCAAAAAAAAGAGTGTTGAAGAGAGTCGGCCATAACTGAAAGAAGAAGTATTCAGACCCAGTCAGATGTGTTATTTCCAGCTGTATGTGTCACCCAGCTGCGACCACCCCGAGGTTCCCACAGACCTCATTATCCGAGGTTTTTTGTGACAAGGTTTTTGCACCAGGGACTCTGTGGGCTGAGTAAACTTTATTCCTGCGGATGAAAAGGTGGATTAACTGAGGTGAGCTGAGTTTTACCCTCAATTGTATCTCTGAATCGTTGCTTTTCAAACCCAAACCGGTCCATCCATCTCTCTCTCTCTCTCCGGTCTCTATTGCCTCTCTCTGTTCTTTTATCTCTCCTCTTGATATCTCTGTTTTCATCTCCTCTCGTCTCTCTTCTTTCGCGCTCTATAAAGTAATAAAACAGGTAGTAATTCCACAGGGAACTCCCCCCGTTTGATGCACGGCTGCCACGTGCCCCGGTAATGAATTCATTGATTAAATCAGGCTCTGCCTCGGCTCTGCTGTTGTGCAGGTATAATACAGACGGAGAGCAGCGTCTCCCACAGAGGCACTCTTAACCCTCCTGCTTCACTCTCTCTCTCTCACCCTTTCACCCTGTATTATCCTCCTCTCTCGCTCGCCCCTCCCGCCGCTCTCTGCTGTTACAGTGCTGGTTTGCAGCTGGAGTTTACAGTAATAATCTGTGACATTTTCACAAAAATATACATCAAGTTTAGTTAATGATCATGCAGCCAAAAGTAGGTTTTTGACCTTTATGCAGCTGGTGAAAACTCCTCCGTGTGTTACTGGAAGCAGTGGATCCCTAAAAAGGTTTTTTCTCTGGGAAACATCTTCTGCTGCACACTGCAGCAAGTGATGCATTTCAACAGTTAGACCTTTTTTAATTGCTGCTCACATCTCTCTAATTTGCAGCGATGTCTCACAGTCCCTAAATCCAGCCAGAAAAACCATCCGTGAAAAAAAAAAAGCAGGGAACTGATTAAAATTGAGACAGACTCGTTTTTAGGCTCGCATCGTGTGTTTTTGTGCCGTCTGAATAAAACTAAAACCTCCCACATCACTGCTGGGTTTATTTCACTCTGCTGCAGACATGATAGCAATTTTGATGTCAATTCAATCTTCATTCATGAATTAAAGGGGTATTTCTTCCAACATTTAAACAACAGCCGGCTCCATGTTGTCAAGAACAAATGATTTAATGACATTTTACACATAAATAAGTGTGTTTAGGTTTTATAAACTCTGGTAAACCTGCTAGAAATAGACTCATTTCTCATTGACAGTGGGTGAGTTTTACTTGTCCACTGTCAACAACCACTTCTTGCCATAAACAAAGAAAAGGTGAGAATAAACTAACCATAACAGGACAGAGCTCATTATTCAGTGCCTTCATAAACATGTTTGAATAATGATTTGTTTAAGAAAAGCAGAAGAACTTGACAGAAACTTCAAACTTGTTAATAATATAGAAATGATCCGAGGAACTCAGACGAAGTGGGCTCATTGTTTGGTTGACAGGTGGGTGGGTTAATAGAAAAAAACACTTGACAGCTTTCAATTAAAAATATCCAAAAAAAGAAGCGTAGTTCACAACGACACTTCGATATTAAACACCTCCTAAAGTCTCCCATAAAACCTGCTGCTTCCTGCCACAGAAGCAGGGCTGCTGCTTGTGTTGGATAAGAGGCGACGTCGGCGTTCGATCCGTTTATGCAACAAAATGCATCGTGTAGTCGAGACTGTGCATTTAATATCAGCCAACAACAGACGTGTTAAAACTTGAAAACTTGAGAAAGATATACTTGAAACTATGGTTTAAGGACATAAACCACTTAGTTCAGGAAAAGATGATGTTTTGGTTCAAAATACAGGTTTTGTGGCCACAAACCACCACCTCCCTCCTCCTGATGAGAAGGAAGGAAAAACAAGTTTACTGCCACTTACGTGTCTGTTTTTCATATTTCTGCCAGGCAGATGCCCCAGGCTGGAGTCTGAAACATTAATATACTGGATATATGTATATTTGAATGTCTGATTACGGTAACATAAGCAAATTGTGGACAGATGTTGTGATTTGTGTTGACACTACAACTTTTTCTTGAGTTTTCCATCCCTGTAACACCGTCTCCACCTCCACCTGCTCCGTCCGTCTGTTTTAACAGTAACAGCTTCTCTGAGATGGAGTTTGCCAAAGTTAGTATTTAGTATCATCATGATCTCTTTGTTAGTGATCTCACCACGAACAACTCAGTCCCACAAAACCTCTCAATGCACAATAACGACTCCTGGCTGGTGATCTTGTCTGTTTATGACCAGTTATTTAGCATTAATGTGATGACGCTGGCTGTTCAACACTCTCTGCTGTGTGTTTGCTGGGTTTTTCCTTGCAGCAGCGGCTGTCGAGCTGTTTGAAGCCTCCCCTCTCGGTGAAGCAGCTCATGTTTCTGTGCCATGCAGCTCACTCTGCCTCTCTCCTTCTCTGTATGCCACCATCTCTCCCCTCGCTGTCTCACCGTCTCTCTCTCTCTCTCTCCTCCACCTTCTCCTCTGCTCTCTCCGCCTCCTCCCCCACCTCCTGCTGTTTCTCTTCCAGCTCCTTCGCTACTGTCGGCCTCTGCTTCGCTGCTTTCCCGTACTGAACTGTACTTTCTGCCTGGGGAAAATCAAACGGATTTTGAGATGGTAGGGAGGCAGAGAGGGTGGGTGAAGAATAAAAGGGTAGAGGAGGTGAGAGGAAACGAGGGAGGATAGGATGGATATAACCCTGCACTCAGCTGCAGATTGGCGCTGCCCGGGCCGAAGGGATGGAGACACTCCTGCCTGCAGGCGCTCTGAGCCTCGAGGCTGAGACTTCTCTGTTCTCTGCAGAGGTGAAGCCAGGTGAAAGAAAAGCCTCTGGAGTCCTCAGGGACCTCCCACATGTCGGCAGCATCAGGTGCTCGCGTGCGCAGGTCACAGGTCACCTCTTACAAAGCTGCTGCCAGGGAGGCCGAACACTTTCCAGCCACGATGGAGGTGGACACGAGTTGGTGCGAGTACCTTTTATGTCAGAGTGCCTCTGGGGGATTGCATGCTGTGCTACATCTGTACTCACATGGTGGATTGTTTTTTTATTTCGGCTGCAGCCCGAGATGATTAGAAACACTGTGATATAATGGCTGCTGTAGTGTTCATCATCGCACTGCTTACCTACTGAACGCTCCATCGCTGGATTACAGGAGGTTGCTGGAGAGACGCGCAGTATGATTATAGAGTAGAAATGTACATGAACACAACCTGGAAGCAATTCAGGTTCAGCTCTCCTGTCGATGCTGCGTTCGTGCTGCAGTTTCAGCCTCTCCGCCTCATCATGTCTGCTGGATCGTACTGTTGTAACGACAGCAGCAGTCACTGTTCACATCCGCCTGCACATCAGCGGCGCTGTGAGTCCTCCCCTCCGCATTAGCATACTATAAGGAAAGCCAGGTTTTTTCTCTCAACCAATTAGTGAGCTGACCATTTATTTTTAAATTCAGAGTGAGCCCACCGGTTCCCCCTCTGGGAGCTGAAGCCACAGTGAATCAACAGTGCAGTAAAGACTGCGACTCTCCAGTCGGCTGCAGCTCCGTCAGCTGAACTCTGAGGAGAAGCTTCTGCTCGACGCCTCTTACAGAAATGTACCTTTAAAAATACTTAACATCATATTTCATTTACAGTAGCAGGGATAAGAGCTAATGTACTTATGATTAGAAAGCAGAATATGATAACTGGAGCATGCATATAATCTATAAGCTGCTTTATTATTTATCCTGCATTTGATACACACCTTAAAGCCAACATATGACCGGACCAATAAGGATTATGATGGTAAATACAGTAGAATAGTTTTACTGTACGTTGTGCAGATGTGCACACTGTCCCAACACATTACGAGGGGACTGTGTCTGACAACTTTAATATATTTTTATTTATAATCAATGGTGCATTAATGGACAGGGTGTTGCCAGTAGAGAAAAGAGACAGGTGTGTGTAAGAAGTGTCACGCTCACCCCTCTAACCCCTGACCGCCTTTATTTGATATGAGTCAGAGTGAAATGACAGACTGAGAGATGAACCTGCAGACGTACAAACCAACTCCACTGGTTTGTGATTAAGCCGTGTGTATAGATCGTTATTTGTCGCTTGTCCTGCCAACAAATCAAGTCATCGTGACGTTCCAGCTGAGCGATGTTGTCTTTGTTTCAGTTGTCGGGTTGATGAGTTTGGCGTTGTGGCATTTACGTTGGCAACAGACAGTTGAACCATCACACCGTCTCTACGCAGCCACTGACTCCGGCTCTCTTCTTTCATTCTTCACGCAACTTATTCCACAACTCTTCATGTGTAAAACCAGGTGCGACGCAACGACCGCTTCACAGATGAGCTGTCAGAGAGTGTGTTGAGATGCTCACTGTGTTTGGACCATGAAGTCAGGTACAACTAAGAGGTATTTGTACTTTACTTTAAGCCCCTTTTTCGAAAAAGATAATAATTCTGAAGTTCGAATGAGACTCGAAAATCAACTATCTTACTGACAGGATTGGAAGTATTTCCATTTTAAGCTTTTACTTCCATTTACTACAGTTTGGAAGCTGAGTTCAGATATTTGTTACTACATAATTACTTAATACATACGATGTATTATTTGAGTTACACCATCCAGCAGTATATACAGTAGATAAAATGATCTCCACATTTGCCAGCGACAACATCAAAGTGATGACACAACAATGCATCAATAATAATGATTGATATTACTATAAATACTTTTGCACTTTCAGACTTTGAATGATCTTCACTTGTGTTCTTACCCTGAGGTATCGCTACATTTACCTCCGGATAAGATCTGAGCACTTGGACACAGAATCTAAATGATGAATCTTTCTTTTTTGATATGAAAATGTGATGTATTAGTACTTCAGAAGTCTTTAATTGTGCTCTTAGCTGCTTACTCCCCGCAGTAACTGGAGCTTATCTCTTTTTTCTGAGCTGGGTTCTGCAGTGTGAGGAGGTTTGAAGTCTGATTGCGGTTGATTAAGTGTTATTTGAGATGTTGTTGAGGTTTTCTCTCAGCGCCGTCGCCTCTGTGTCTGGGATGGTTTCATTATGAAGCTTTGATGTGCTTTTTGGTCCCGATGCTTTTAAGGTAGATATTTCATTAAAAGACATCAAAGATAAAGCTCTCTCTCTCTCTCTCTCTCTCTCTCTCTGCTTTTGTCTTTCTTGGTTTTAAAAGTATTCTCAAGTATCCGTCCTGCGATGTCGACCCTCTTTCAGCGTCTCTCCTCTTGTATTTCGTCTCCTCCTGCAAACCTCCCGCTGTTGTGTGGCACCAGAGTGCAGCTGAAGACGTGGAAGAACACTTTTTAGTGAATCCTGCTCTTTATCTCATCTCTCCCTCCCTGCTTCACCTCCTCTCAGCTCTTTGTTTCTCCCACCTCTCGGTCTCTACACCCCTGATGTGATTTCCACTCATATCAACAGAAATGTGTTTTGTCTCCGGCCCCTGATGTTCGTTCCCTGCAGCGAAGGTCTCGGCTCTACCTCCACAGCTCTGATTACCCGATTTCCTTTTTTCCCCGAGCTTTTTTTATTCTCTCATTTGTTTTTTTGTCTGAAACGGCACAATTTCTTTTTAGTAAAAGTATATATTTTAGATAATAATGTGGTGTATTTAAGTATTATGGTTGTGCGTTGAAACATTATAATTTCAATTAATTGAAATGAGCCAGTAAGAGTTACTGACGGTGTTGCATGGATTTTGCAGGACACTTCAGACTCAGATTGTCAGGCTCAGCTCTTTCATTAGCCTAAACTTAGATCAGGTTGGTTCGGTTTAGCTCGGCGTCCAACGGCTTCTCCTCAACTCTTTTAGCTTCAGCCGTGCTCACATCAGCCTCTGCTGTCCGCTCTCAGCCTTCGTTCAACTCTTCTGAGAGTTTATTGATTTAAACACAAAGCAGGGAGATAATTAGCCGACCTCGTCTTACCTTTAAAAGAGCTGTCAAAATTAGCAGCCTCTGTAAAGAAAGACTTCACTTGACTTTGTAAATAATAAAATGGGCGTCATTATCATATAAGAGTGGCTTAAACACACAGTATGTCATTTCAGCTGCTCGAGGTCTCTCAATCAAAACAAAACAGAAAGATGTAAGCAGTGTGGGATCATGGGAGTTTGTTCTTCTTTGTTAAACAGCCACCATTACTGATAAAATGTTAACAGACGAGGTCATGTCTGAAAGTTTCATTCACTCTCTTGACTTGATGTTTTCTCCTGGTTTGAACATTTTTAGAAACTTTTGGGATGCATGTAAAATAGAAAAAATGCTTTGCACATCTATTTCATAAGACAGGTGAGGGACGAGTAGATCAGGAGGATTTTCAACTTTCGATTTTAGACATTTTGATGCAGAAATGTTTACATATTATGTCTTTAAATTAACATGCATTACATATTCATTTGGAAGAAGCCTCTGTCCAACAGTGAATTTATACAAGACACCAAATGCATTCAACCAAATGCATATAGTTGAAAGTAATAAGCTACACTCCAGTGGACAGTTAGTGTAGCACATCAGCATGGTCACAGACCTCTGAACTGTTGCTCGCATGATTCAAATGAGGCTGGTGTTCACTGATGGATGACTCCAGTGGTGGGAGGGACAGTCAACCGATCAGAGCTCAGGTGATTAATAAAGGGGGGTCATATTTCTACAGTACAAAGCTGCCTCACTAAGCTATATCCATGAAAAATAGCATCTGGAAAAATGGTGATTATTGTGGATGAGAGCGACATATCTGCACAGGGTGTTGTGTTGTGTGCTCTGATGAACCGCTAATGCAGCTCCTGCGTTTACTGAAGTTGATGTAGGTGGAACTGAGTCATGAGGGCAAAACAAAACAGAATAAATCCCAGTAACATGCATCTGATATCAGGATGAGTAGATGAAATAAACACAGAAAGTTCAGTCGGAGTATCAGGCTCGGCAGACACAGCAACTCCAATGAATTTTAGTAACATACAACCAGCTGATATGAGGAGAATGATATGAGTAGATTTTTGTACCACTGGTCATCCACAGTTGAAATTGAGCTACTTTTGCAGGACATGGTGCCCTAATAACCACACAGAGATCCCGGCACACCTGTTTCCTTTTCCGCTTACATGGTCTCCATCCATGAAATAACTTCACTCTCGTGTCTCCTCTCTCACAGGTACTTCACCAACATATCCATCGGTGGGCGGGACTATTCCTTCAACAATGACGGCTACCTGTCCAAACCGCTGCTGGATGTCATCTCCTACACCAATGGGAGAGGCTGGGAGGAGGTCAGTACGCAGCTGTGCAACTGGCACTAATTATCACAGCGCAGCGGCTAGACTGGCTAACTGCAATTTCACAGCCCATCAAACATGCTAACTCATCACTGCTCGGTTTCACCTTTCTGCTATCTCACTGTCTCTCTCTCTGTCTCTCTCCCTCAGATGTAATTACTTTCCCCCAAAGCTCGCTCCACTCCTCCTCCTCCTCCTCTCCTCTTCACCCTCCACTCTTTCGTTAGGGTTTGTCAGCCTTGGTAGCCCGCGCTAACTCACAGTCCGATATTCTCTCTGTCGGGGGCCATGTGTAGCATTTGTACAGTAATAGCTCCAAATCCACAACGCCGCCCTGTGAGGGCACTTTCAATTCCTCAGGACTTCGTTCGACCTGAGAAAAACAAGCAAACCTTTTTGTTCTATCCCGCTGTGCTCCATTTGCTCCTGACCTTTCCTGACTCAATATGTTTACTGGTGAGTGCAGACTTTAAGGCCTCACTCATCTGAAGGACGAAAAATCGACCTTTGGGGGGAAAAAAAGAGAAAGCATTGCATTAAACATGCACCATCTCTACGAGTCCTTGAGTTTCAAAGTGTTAGTTCTTCACCATCTTGTCAAAGCTGAACTTCCTCCCGAAAAGGTGCAGTGCTCAACAGTTTATCAGCTCGGCTCTGGAAGAGAAAGATGGATGAAGGACACAGATTAAAGTGCATTAAGCTGGATTTAAGCAATAAGTAAACTCAATTATTGCCAGAAGTTAATCTGAGCAGGATTTATTACACCTGTGTAATTATGTGGAGGCCCCTGTCGATGTATCTTCGCTCCGGGGCTGTTTTTCATGGTTTGGGATAGTTTCAGATGAGTTACATCATACTGCTACATCCTAAAATGGTATTTAGGGCACTCGTTTTCTTCCAACATTTACATGTACACTGAGGCTCAAATGTGAAATACATCAAAATGTGGGACTGTCGGGCACAAATAAGCCAGAACAATGTCACGTTAGCTAGCGGAGACATCAGCAAACTAATAGGGAGTATTTTATGCTCGTCATACACTGAAACAACAGAGATTTCTTATAGCCCTTGGTTTGTGGACCTCTGAAAAACCCCTCTATCGTAACAAGGATCAGAACAACCTAGCGCTAGGTTTGAACGTGCAAAACAGAGGGGAAGTGCTAAGTGGTGGGGACAAGGGGTGGATCGTGATTGGGTTTAATAGTCATTGTTGAGAAAATGACAATATTACCCAATTTGATAAGGGGTTTTTAACCACAGGCTGTAACACCTAGCCAACAGTTTGTAAAGCTGGAGATGTTTTACTGAACGAAAAGTCCACAATTCTGGTCAGAAGGACAAACACACCTACTTTTAAAAATAATAAAAGACTTGGATATCAACTGGTTTTTGGACATGCATAATTATCACAATGACATTTTCAAGAAGGTGGTTGAATGGTTGAAGGGTTTTTTTTTATTATTCATGGCAAAAACTGAATATTTTGTGCATGTAAATATAGTAATTGTGCCATCAAACTGTGGAAGCCCCTTTTCTATTTCGATTTAACAAAGCCAGGCGGATAAAGAAAGGGTTCAAGGATCACCAGGAGAGTAGAGACGGTTACAGGATGATAAATTAATGCTATCGTTTCAGAATAAGATGAATTGACACAATGTTCTTCACTTTTGATTAAATCCTAAAAAGCAGAATGGCATACTTTGATTACATTACATTTTTCTCTTTGGCAGATTACATGATCAGACAGGCTGCAGTGTCTTCACATGTATAAGGTGAACAATCAGTCAGAAGGGAACTACTGTAGTAAGACTAGTAACATTACAGCAGTTTCTGCTCGACACTTTTGACCTAAAAATCTCATTTTGCCGTTCTGCTGTCACCAGCTTCAATCCTTCTCAGTGTCGCACAGTGAATCTTTGATCTGAATCGGCCTCTAAATCCCCCTTTTTCAGTTGTCAACATCCATGATGAAACACATTAACTTGTCACTGCGCTGCATAATGTGTCTCCCTCTGGACTTTCTATAAAATTCTGACTTACTGTCGGCAATTTGCATCTGAAAACCCTTCGACTGAATGCTGCTGTTTGCAGAGTTTCATACATCATGCATGCTTATGATCCAAAATTGACCCCGATCTTGTTTTGCAGAAGATGAACACGCCTCGGAGCGAAGATTCAGATCAGGGGAAATATTAAAGTTACTGGTGATACTTTTAGTTTAAAATCTGGCAAATCGGCAGCGCTCATGAAAAATAAAAAGCGCTGCCTCTTATCGTTTGATTGCGGAACAAGGGGCATTTATTTTGGGAGCGTGTCAGCTCTTTTATTCATGTCTCACTCAGTCTTTCCTTGAGTTCAACACATCCAGGCTGTGATTCCTCTGGCAGTAGTTAACCTCACAGAGGAGCAGGGAGGTAAAGCAGAGCCTGGTGCAAGAAGCAGCAACACATGCTACTCCGTCTGTGGGATTCATAGTGCCATTTTACCATTTTCCGGCTTTTGATGCACCTCAACATTACTCTATTGAATTCGTACTGAATGAAGCCTGAGATACTGACAGAGGAGATAGGTTGCTGTCTTGTACTCCACAGGTTTGGAAAGATAGAGGAGGAAAAATTGGCTACAGCAGGCAGAAAAACTGACAGATAAGGGTTCACTTTGCACTGCTGCTCTCTAAAGATGGCTCCTCTTTTATGTCTGACATTCGTGTGAGACGAGGAGGAAGTCATCAGGATACCCATGTCATGTTTCAAACATGAAATCCCGCTGCAGGATTTAACAATATTTAGACTTTTTGCAGTGTTTATGATCCCTCTCTGGTTCATAGACTTTTAAAAGGATGAGAGCACTGAAAATAAATACAATGGCCTGGGCTATGTCATTTAACATTTAGTCTATTTCTTTGAGCCAAGGACTCTCATATTTAATGGACAAAGGCCTTAATTCAGCCTCATTTGAAGTGAATGTCGTACGGCTGCTTTTGATCTGAGGGATAATGGCCAAGCACAGGATAGACAGTGCGGTACCTCTCCCTGAGAGACCAGCACTTGACCCTAACTGCCCAGTGGTTCTTTCCAACCTCATTTATCTGAACATCCCATTTCCCAGGCGTATATCTGCTGAATTAACCTCTCCTGAGCTGAATCATGAAGTGCATTTGCCGTGCACAGCAACCTTTAGGGCAGCGGAACGAGCGCTGGCCGTAGCGCTCGTAGGGAGATCTGGTACTGTATTTGTCAGGACTCTCAGAGGCAGAAAATTCACAGAGAGATGAATGTTTGGTCCAGCAAAGAATTTGGTCTTGAGGCAAATTGCATGCTTTTGTAATTTCCTCCTACCTCCCTACCTTCCTCTACCAGGAATTGGAATAACTCTAACCACACTTTCCTGCTGGAGTACCCAGCAGACGGTAAAGAAACATACACAGCTGTTACCAATTTTGTGTGCCACCAATATATCAGCAACAAGTAACTACAGGGTTAGGAAAACATCCTGTTTTGGCTGCCACAAAAACACACCTTGTTATATAACAACAAAAACGGCTGAAGACGGTCCGCCTTCACCTCAAAAATGGTCACCACAAAAACGTCTGGAAGTCTCCCCATGGAGTCGAACTGCGTCAGTCGGCAGCCTTTGACTTGTGCTAACAGCATCACCTCCCCCTCCACCTCCAAATGTGAAAGTCAGCGTATATACATATAATAATGTCAACCCTTGACGAGTCTCTGCTATGCAGAAACATTAACTGCTAACATTTATCCGGGCTATCGGGCTGTGATAAAAGGATGTTGTTTAAACGATTTGATGCCATTTTTTCCTGCATCAAATTATGTTGTCGTTAGATTGTTATTATGTGTAACTGCGCTTCAGATCATACTGGAAATTATGGGGTTCTTCCCTGTGTTGATTTTTGTTGTTCTGCCGCCAACTGAGCCTCCTTTCACACAAGCTTTTGAACTCATCTCTCCTGTTTGACATCTGTGAGTTTTATTAAGTTAGATGTTACGTGATGCAACCATACAGCAAGTCGTCCTCCATTTGTTTGTTGTTCGAGTGTAAGCAGAGAAGTACACAGTCGATCAATGAGCGAATAAGACAAGAAAGCTGCAGCGTCTGTTTAATCATCATGACAAGAGAGCTGGAATCCTAAAGCACACAAAGCTGAATCCAATTTCAGTTCAGTTTAAAGACGCAGAAAGGATTTTACGACTTAACAACACAGAATAATCACATAGTATGTTCAGGAAGAGTTTGATGGAGAGTTGTTAATCGATTACAATAATTCAGCAGGTACTTCACAAGGAAGGGAGGCTTTAAAGATCAATTCTCAATTCTCACTTTCCAACCAACTGTAGTTTCCAATAGAAGACTCTTCTACCGGCAAATAACATGAACAAAAAAACTATTCATTCTCATGTTTAAAATCTTGACTGAGCAGTGAGTCAGTCTCTGCAGCATTTTACCTTCTAAGTTTCTGTTTGATCATTTTTCTGAAGGTAACTGTTGCATCGACCATGGTTGTAGATGTTATCCACAGTTTTGTTTTTAAAAAAAGGATCAATATTAATATAAAAAGCTTGTTTTTTGTAAAATATCAGAATATCATGGAGACCAAGTCAGGTTGCAAAAAAAAAACAGAAGATAGATGAGCCAGCGTGATAATGGTTTCAATGATCAATGATAACACACGTAATCAGCAGAGATCAGACATAATCTGAGACATACTGTATATTAAACACATATATTAAATTGAGCAGCTTATCTTCTCATTACATCACATCATTAAAGCTGCAGTGTGGGAGGGATTTTTAAATTGGTGTTAAATGAGCAAAGTTAATCCCTATCATACAACGTTTTTGGAGTATGCTAATTTGTGAAAATCCCGTCCATTGCTCCACATTTTTTAATCTGGGGCTAAGCCAGAGGGTGCGACCTTGGGTTTTTAAACTGCCCATACCTCCCCAAGTCCACATCCAGTGCTCGTTAAACTCAAGTTTTCATATTTATCAAGAATAAAACTATTTGGTAGCTTCTACTTGAGCCGGATGCTAAGCCTGGTTGAGGCTGGACCCTGGTTCTGGTGCTACATGGTGTGAGGAACAACCTTTTGAGGTCAATGTTGAATCAAACTATTAAACAAACTTTATTTGTTCCGATTCAGCTGCCACCATTTTTTTGTCCTGCTCTTTGAGCTATTCAATTTCAGCAGCTAGCTGGAGTTTAAAAGGCTTTTGTGGCAATTTGATACTTCAGTTGTTTACTACAATCTGCAACTGTTTTACACTCAGTGAGTGAAAATGGAGCCAGAATTCACTTAAAAGTAGCAATGAATCCACTGCTGGCAGGAGTCGCATGGATGAATGCACACCTATTGACACTTAGCCGCCCATAAAATGGATGCCAGTCCCGCAGTAATTATAACAGGTGAGGACGGCTGTGTTTTCGCTCTTTCTGTTGGAAGGAACTCTTGGCTGCAACTCCCAGTGGTTCTCCCCCCTGACATTTTAATACTGGAGTTAAGACTGGAGCAGTGACTTTAGCATTCAGGAAAACAACAAGGTCGGATACGTGTATTAGTTCTATCGGTACTTAAAGAGCCTTGACTCTTCCTCGGAAACAGAAGGAAATACCGAGTCTGAGCAAAATAATAAATAATGAAACAACTGAGAAGGACAGAGGCAGACAGAAAGTCGAGACGGACGAAGACTCACAATAATAATGAGCAAAATGTATCATTCCTACTGGAAACTTAAGGTCTCAGGGGTACAGAGGCCAGAAAGTGAGCACAATAAATCAGCCAGAAAAAAAACAAACAAATCATAATGGCATAGAAGTAAATATTTCTTTATTGTCAAATTAATTTAACTTTTACAAAAGAACCAATAACAACAACAAAAAAGAATAGACTGAAGAAAAGTCTAACTCGGGGGTTCTGATGTCTTGTTTTCAACCTTTATAATCAGGTAAACTGCTCTCCACGTCCTCCTACTGCATACGATCATCCTAATGCATTTAAAGGGCTACTGCAGCAAATTAGTTTTGCATTTTGATTAGGTTGGAGGACTTGCAAGAAGCAGAAAGAGGGGAAACATGCCAAAATCAAAGCAGCATAGGCCGAGAGACTAGATATGAAAACACTTGATACAATCGCCATAATGCTACTTGTAGCATCAGTCATTAGCGTCTCTTCCTGCCTGGTAAACATGTCCTTCAAACTCCATGCCATCAGTTTGTAACATCAATGATGATATTACATTAATGATATCACTGTTACATCACTGGGGTTATTAATTTTTTTACATTTTGGAGACCACAGACGAATCATACACGTTTTTCACAGTACAATATTTGCAGCATGCCCTTCAACTAAAAGCGATCCAAAGATCACAGATAATAAATAAGGAAAAAAAGGAAAATTTGCATTATATTAAGCTTATATACTGTGAAAATTTGTACTTGGAAAAACAAAATAAAGGTGCATCTACAGAGGCAGACGTATGCACAGTGATTGAAACTGACACTAAAAACTTTTCTAAAGAACATTGTTCAAAGTACTTTTTGTTATGAATTAATCTGTTCTGCTAGCTTCTCAAAGTAAACTATTGTAACAGTAATTCAGCATGTTCCTCGGATAGAACAGTTCTTACTATTGCCATTCTCATCACTGAGTGTTTATTCTTCGTATGAAAAGGTCCTCTGGTACTCAGAGAGTGATGGGTTTTAGCTTTGCAGCAGCAGCAGCAGCAGAGATGTGTTTGTAACAAACAGAAGAGGAGCTGCGTAACAATGAGCCATCGCAGCCACCGCGGCAGAACAGAAAAGACAAATACACAGAAAATCAAATACTCCTCTCAAAGTGATGGATTCTGTAAAGCAGCTACTGGCTGATTTGGGATGACTAATATTGAATTATTGACAGATGGAGGGTAGCAGAACAGATTATTGATCATACAGAACAATTTGAGAGCAAAAATAAAGTAATGGACATTATTTATTCTTCCAAATGCCTCATCCCTAACTATCGAAAGCAAGTTAAGCGCATTTTGATTGTGCCGGAGCTTCCTTTGGTTTTTCACTGCAACATTTTGGCAAGGTGGTCAATAAACATTGTAATAGATGAATATGATTTAAAAAATATATAATTTTAAGTTGGATTGAATGTTGGTGTTGTGACTGAGTCTGAAAATTTTGATAAAAATACCAAGGTCTGTCTGAGCTCCATGGTAACAAAAACCAGAAAATACCAAATCATGCTATTTTCCTGCCTTTCTGCTGACCTGAAAATCCAGGGATTCAGCCCCTGTCTGGTATATGTGTGTGTGTGTGTGTGTGTGTGTGTGTGTGTGTGTGTGTGTGGTCTTGTTTTTCTATAATTGTGGTGTCAAGAAACTGGGAGCCCACTCACGGTATGGGGTCCAACAGTTTTGTGGGAACCAAAATGCTGGACCCCACAACGTATATCATTAGATTTAAGGGTTAAGACTTGGGTGAAGGTTAGTGTTAGGGAAGTAGTAGTTAGGGTTAGGCTCCAGGAAATTAATATGTCTATTTAATGTCCCTGCAAATGATGAAAACAAGGATCTCTGTATGTGTGTGTGTGTGTGCATTTAAATATCTTTTTTGTGTTTAAAGAGCGGCAGAAAAGCATTTATCCCAGTTAATGTAAAACAGGTTAGAGGGGTAAACTGAAGGACAAATGAGCATAGAGGAGCAAATTATCATATTGTTCCAGGATGAACTGTTGGTTCTGGCTATTATTATTTATGCAGCAGAGAGAGTGAAAGAGGAGAGCAGCAACACAGGAAAAAAAAAAAAAAAAAAAAAAAAAGGGAGGGAAGGGAGACAGAAAGTGCATTAAAGATACAGTGGGTCTGGTCCAAAGTGCCAGGTGCTGTGAATTTGCTATTTACAGCGCTCTCTTGTTTGTATCTCAGGTCCTTGTGTTAATGTGTTAAAGTGGCCAACATGAATAATCATGAATGTTGGTGTGTGTGTGTGTGTGTGTGTGTGTGAACCTATTTGTATTTTTCAGTTTGTGTGGGTTGATGTGTTCTCATGACTTGCTTATGTGTGTGTTTGTGTGAATGCAGTTGTGCTGGGGAAGTGTTAAAGTATTAATGCTCACGTCTGTTCTTTTGTGTGTGTGAGTCCTTGTGTCAATCACGTTGCGGGGACATTGTTTTCCGCAGCACATTATGGGGACTGACCTCACATCTGGGGACAAGGTGCTGGGTCCAGTTGCACCAGCTGTTTTTTGTATTTTCAAACATAGACTAGTGATAACATAAGAAACTGGAGATATGTATTAAAACTGCCAAATTTTCCATTGTATCCGTTCAGGTTGGCTGGTGGGAGAACGGCCATCTGCGTCTGCGTTACCATCCGTGGTCACGTTACGGCTCCTTCCTGAAGCCTTTGGATGACGCCCAGCACCTCCGAGTGGTCACTTTGGAGGAGAGGCCGTTTGTCATCGTGGAACCGGCCGACCCAGGCACCAGCTCCTGCATCCGGGACTCTGTACCCTGTCGAATGCCTGTCAACACCAGGTAACACGCCACAGGCTTCAAGTTTGGAGGAAAAAACATGGAGTTGTTTTACCTCGCATTCTGTTTTGTTTTGTTTTTGTTTGTTGTATCCAAACACGGCAAGGTTAGTTTAAATACTGACAAATGATCACAAACAGCCACTTTGCGTTAAAGATATCCAGAGGTTTTACACTTGTACAGCTTTAAAGTCCTATGAATGAACCGCCATTCTCCTCTCTACTCCACCCGACACAGACTTTAGCTCTTTATAATACGTTCATCTGTTGTTCCTGTCATTTTTACCCCCTGCAGGTACTGTGCCTTCATACACACGTGTACTTTTTGCCTCAAGACGAGGCAAACTGTCACACTCACATGCCGACCACTAGTTGATTGGCAGTCTATTGATTGGTGGTGAAACTGGGGAATTAATACACTTATATGCCTTCCGAAAGACACAGCACATGGTCAAAGGAAATTGCATTCTTAGTAACAGAAAGTATTCCTTCACTTCTGCACAGCAGAGCTCCTTTGAGAGTTTCACAACACTAGCTTTGGCTCTTCTTGGCTTTTCATGACAGCCAATCTGTCTATTATAGCCATCAAAGCAAATCAACTGTCACCTGCACACATCTGTACAATCCATTTTGATCTGACTCATTGAGAGGATGATGAGAGTTTTGAAATCATTCAGCAAAAGCAAAAATAAGAGAAAAAACAGAAAAGAAGAAGGAATTTTGCAATGAAAGTGAGCGTTAACAACTTGTTTTTGTTACTCCCCCAAAAAAGTGGCAGGTCAGAATGCCCTGCAGTTTATTATGGCCACAAGCAGACAGAAACAAAATAATATACTGTATCTGTCACATTTTTCTGTCCGAGAATGGACTGAAGCAGTTTCGCATAAAAGAAGTCGGTTTGGTATAAAAGTGATTTCTAGCCTTGATGTCTCCTCTTGGTTTCTCCTTTAAACCCTTATCAGCCTGTAAACCTCAGTGGAAAGTGGGAAAAAAGTTTCAAAAAGTAGTTCAATAGAAAACATCCTGAAACCAGAACTTGCCCGCTCTGATCTTTTGTGAAATTGAAATGTCTGGCCAAGCATCCGTGACCAAGACATTAAATCTTTACCATCTGCAGGTGCAGTGTCCAGGGAGGGGAAGGCTTAAAGAAAGACTCCCTGTGTGGGATCAATAGATTGAAACATCACAAACTGACTTAATTATCTCAGGGAGGAAATTTCCCCACAGCAGCTACACATTAAAAAGTTACATGGTGCCACTGAAAAGCATGCAAATAAGAGACAACGCACTCAACTCACGTATACAGCTTCAGTACAGGGTGCTGAGTCCCTCTTGTAGCGAATAAACAGAAGAAATCTAACCCTTCTTCAGTGTGTATTCTGGCAAAATCCTATTTTGCCACTTAAAAGCATGCAATTATGAACATGATAGACCATAATGTTATTATAGAAACTTGAAACCACACAGCAAAGTAAGGTTAATTGTATTTTAATTAATCCATATAATCATAAATTATCAATGTACTTTTAATCATGGAGCAAAAGATCCCTGCTGCATCCCCATGACTTTACATAAATGATGTACACCGAACCATAGGAACAACATGACACTAATAACTGATATAATTACTAGAATCTTCTATCAATTATTCTCCTGTTTTATGTTTTTATAAGGTTCATTGGAGAAATAAATCAGTGTGAGAAAGAGAGACAAAGCATGTGTGTGTGTGTGTGTGTGTGTGTGTGTGTGTGTGTGTGTGTGTGTGCATGTGTGTGTGCGCTCTGGGCTCCTGCTCTATCCCAGATAAGCTTCCTTCCTGCCAGCACATGACCTGGCCAATAGGAAGATAACGAGTTCATCCTCCATCAATTTCATTGGCTGAGACAGACGTTTTGGTCTCTTGTTAATCAACCGACTTTGACCCCGCGTGTCTCCCTGTGGTGCTCGTCTTCCTTTGACATCCTTTTCTATTTAAAAAATTAAATGACTTGTATTTTTTTTATGCTGCTCTGTTTAATTGATTTGCCGTCTTTGTTTTACCTGACACCGCGTGCGTCCTCTGATGTTGCGAGATGTGTTATTGTTTTTATTTCCTCCTGTCATCACAACCAAGGTCATGATTTGTTTGTTCAGTGCTTGAATTAAACATGCATATAAATTACTGTTACACAACCAGGCACTTAAACCTTTTGAGCCTTTTGCTATAAATATTTACCACCTTTGATGAGGACCACGACATGCATGTGCTGTGTTTGAATCTCAAACGATCACTTACCACACGATAACACAAAAAACCCTACTAATCTCTTAGGCTTCAAATGTAACTGAGTTCATATATTGTATGAATCCAAACTTCCAGGCATCCTGTGCAAATGTGCAGAACTGAAATGAATACCCTTATAATGAAAAATACAGTATAGCAGACTTAACAGATTTACCTGCTTTCATCTATTCTGTGGTGACAAGAAATGTTATGATATTATGCATCCGCTTACTGTTACAGTTGGGCTATGTCTACCGAATTGGCAAATGATAATGTCCACAGTGAAACATTGTGATGGGGACGACATCACTGTAGAGAAATAACTGTGTTTCTGAATTTAACATAGTGTGACCCCTCAGAGTTGACTTAACTGGCTAGCTATAATGAGAACGCAAAGTCAAGAAATTGTTTTCTAACGGCATGATTGAGAGAAACACACTCACAGCGGCCCACAGAAAAGAAAACACTTATAAGACGATAACGAACCAGACATGGAGACGTAACGTGATTGAGTCGCAGAAATACATTATGCCAATAATGCAAAATGTAATTGCACACACCCGAGAAGAGAATCAAGACTATGGTTAAAAAAAAAATCACAACCGTGAAAAATCTAAATTTCACATTAACACAACTTTTACTTCCTGTTGTTTTGCTAAAAAAAAAAAAAAAGACCAGACTTCATGTGTAGAACAATATGTTTAATGAGTACGGAGGAGTTAAGTGTCCCACTCCCATAAGTTTATTAGTAGAAAAAACAATTTACCAAAAGAGCAAGTGTGTTGTGTTGCTAGGTAACAGAGGCGAGAGGTTGTCATAGCTACGTCTCAAACAGGCACTTGGTGTGGACAGCTGATGGAGGACACTGCAGCCACTTGACTGATAGCGATCTGAATGTCTTGCATGTGCGACCTGCTCTTGAGGCTCGCAGGCTGAAGTGTTCACCGGATGAATTCTCACAGGAACGAGGCAGTCAGAGGCCAGGGCACGAGTTTTTCAAATTTAGAAGGCGTCCAAAAGAACAAACAAAATGCGGTTTTAATAAAGCAACCCTTTTCCCCCAGAGCTCTCTGACCTGTCAAGCATTGCCTTTTCAAACCCAACAGCCCAAACTGTCAGTATCGATCCACTCACAGTCCCTGGCCCATAATTCATACCTTCCTTCCTTTTCTTGCTCATTCTCCCTGCGTCTCCTCTGTACTCATCTGTTTGTTTTTAAATCTCTCCTAGCAGACGAACAGCCCATCCAGGTCAGAGCGCACCTGATAACACATCTTAAAAAATCACGCTCACTACTTTTGCACATCTGTCTTTCTCTCACATCATCTCCTCAGTTTGGTGGTGGATGCCACCGGGCCCATGAAGCACTGCTGCAAAGGGTTCTGCATCGACGTCCTCAAGCGACTGGCAAAAATTGTGGGTTTCACCTACGACCTTTACCTGGTGACCAACGGGAGGCATGGAAAGAACATTGATGGGGAGTGGAATGGCATGGTCGGAGAGGTGAGGATCTTCATGTACATTTCGATATTTTAATAACATACAATTATTACATATCTATGCAATATAAAAATGCCTTCTCTTCAACCCAAAGAATAAATTTCGTTCTACAACTTTACGTTCAGGTTTAGGGGCAAAGGCCTCTTGGTTAAAGTTAGGAAAAGATCATGTTTTGGCTTAAAATACCTGTTTTGGACGGCACAAACACGGCTGGAAAATGTTTCGAAGTCTCCTTAAAAATGTCCAGTGGTGTTACGCTTACAAATGAAAGCTGTGTTGAACTGCAGCCGTCGGCTTGGGAGCCTTCTCGCTATCTCTCCTGATTTGAAAGTCAGGTCAAACATTTAAACTGAACATGGTATGACAGTTGTTGTAAGAATATCAATTTGGTACTTTTAGGACTATGATTGTATTTCAGGGGGCTTTTTTCTAGGTTTTATCTGGTGTTAAACATATTATATGGTAAATAAAAGAAATCAGAGAACTTGGACGTTCTTTTCTTAAAAATGTGTCAAACCAATTAATCAATAATTTAAAAAAATGGCATTTAATTTAATACTTGACAACTTATCCATTAAGCTATTAGTGGTTGCAGCTCTAATTCCATACATTAAAGCAACATTGCAGTTTGGCGCCCCCCACAGTTTATTTGTCAGATGTAATGAAGGTGCTAACTACAAACACAACTCATTACCTCATAACAATGTGTTGAAAACGTGTATCTTGAAGTGAACATGTATGTAACACTGTGATCCAACCCTCTCACTGAAGTTATGTACATAGTGCAGAAACAAGTCATGGTGTCAGAGACGGACCAGCTCCATACTTAACGCTCACACACCTAAGATTGCCATCAAGCATCTCACTATAAGAAAGCAAACACGCATATTTCCCAAAATGTCAGGCAATTTCTTTAAAGTTACAGATAAATGCAAAAAAAATGCCATCATGAAACATTAATAAGCCACACAGAACTCACAGCAAACAAATAAACACCTCAGCGACAGCAGCTTGGGTGAGAGATTAAACGCTGTTTTCAGTTGGGTCTTGAAAGAAGACACAGCTTGCATATTACATTTCCTCTGGGAGTTTATTCTCGTGTTCAGACCACAAACACACCGTGACCCCTTTTTTTTTTACGGCGCATGTCTCAGTGAGATATTGTAGCTATGTTTTTAATTCTCCATTTTCGCTGTACAGTAGTATTGTCTTTTTTTTTTTTTACTCATTCTGCTTTTCTTTTTTCTTTTGTTGTGTTTACAAAAAAGGGGGCTTGATTCAAGTGCTCCCGTGAAATTCTTTTTATCCCGCCTCAAATCCTTTAAAACGCGACCCAGCGAGAGAGGATTGGGCCCGAATCGAAGAAGAGGAGAGGAAATATGGAGAGAGGCTGTCAGAAAGATTAGTGCTGGAGAAACTGCGAGAGAGAGAGAGAGAGGACAACACAGACTGTTTGTACATGACTGTGTGTGTGTGTGTGTGTGTGTGTGTGTGTGTGTGTGTGTGTTGGCAGATCCTCTGCTGTTTCTATGATGCCAATCCCCCTCTGGTGGCTGGATTAATGGAGTTGGTTTAACATGGGTTAGACGGGGGATGCAAATGGTGTGTGTGTGCGTGGTCTTGTGCCTCTAGCGTTGTGAGGACCAGTTTCAGTTTTTGACCTTTAGAGTGGAGACATTATTGGAGAGGACAGTGACGGAGGGGCTCGATTCCTCAACGGTTCAGGGTTTCAGACTTTGTTTAAGGGATATGTTTAAAGTTAGGTTTAGGTCATGATTAGGCAAATCAAATGGTTGCCTCCTATTTGATAATAATTTACTTAAAACTCTATTTACTGAGTTTCTACTATTTTTATTTTTATATGCTGTTTTTCCACTAGCATTTTTGGCTGGGTGGGGACTTGTTTTAAATCTTCTGAAAGAATCTGAAATATCTGAAAGAAAACATAAAATTGCTCCATACAGCTTGTCCAGCATAACCCTAATAAGTCCCAGGAAGCCCAACGATCCCAGATTGAATTGAGAAGATGTTATTTACACCCTTTCTCAAACTGAAATCTCCACTGTAGCACAGACCTGGACGTCCTGAATCAAATCTGATGTCTCATCTGCACCACATCAATAAACTTTTGTTGTGTAATGATCATAAATCCAATCTGTAACAATCTTCAACTCATCAAATACTGACGCTTTGGGAGGGTGGCCGTTGGAAATGAGACTTAAAAATCAATTTTCTCACAAACAACTTTTAATAAGATCATAATCTGGTTTACATTCTATCATTCACCATAAATGACTTTGCAACATATCCAATCTTGGAGCTCATCATTTATCATCTAATGACGATTTAGCCTCTGGGGCCCACGGCCAATGTTTGAGGGCTTCTGGTGCAGCCAGTGGAAATCCAGATAACGGATATCTGGACCAAGATTTTCTGATTCTAATCCAAAGCTAAATCAGGATCAGACATAGCCGATGGGTTCAGACGTTATGTTTAGTGTGCACACGGACTGTTTACCAGCATGCAACCAAAGGCCGCTCAAACATTATTGGTCAATACTACTCAGACTACAAATGCAAACAAAAATGCCTCCAATACCAAATGCTGTTCCTGCATATTCATCATTCATGTGCAGATATCTGCTTAGGAAGATTAGGTCTATGAGATCACAGTCCAAGCTTAGTCCCCATAACCCAGATGGTACTATAGTTGGATTGAGCGTTAGCTAGCAAAAGCATAGTGTATATTAGAAATGCTAAGCACGTAACCTCTGAAGTTTAAATCCAGCTTTAGGGTTAGAGGTTTGCAGGGTCACATACGTTACGTGAAACCATGTATGTGTGGAAGTTTGAGGTTTATGTGTGTTTGCATGAAGGTAATATATGTGTGTCTCCACCTCTTGCCCAGCTTCTTATTCGTAACTCATTCGTGGCGGCAGACGATCATGTGTGCTGATGGACAGCTGAGTCTTTGTGATAATTTAGAGCTCACACCCTTCCAGTCCTTGGTTGTTTTGTTGTTGCTTCCTGTGGCAGTAATTGTTGTGAACAGAAAAAAAGAAGCACTTTTTTCCCTTTGACTGCCCTCCTCTTTTTACCTTCATTGTCTTTTTTTTTCTATTAGCTAAACTCCTGTCTCATCCAAAGTAAAATCTCTCCAAGGCTAATGGGCCCATCTTCCTCAGACTTGTGCCGTGTCCTTGTCTCTGCAGTGAAACCCTACGCTTGGACAATCATTTCTGCTATTTCGCAGAATGTCGTTCAGCCTTGCACTCTTTGTCCTTCTTCATCACATGAATGCCTCCCAATGAGGTTGTAATTTCTTCCATCCTTAACATTTTCTCCTCCTACGATATGAATCACCTTGGTATTATATTTTTTGTCCCCAGTATAAAGTGCAGTGATTAAGCGTTTGCTGAATGTGTCACAGGTGTTGCTTTCAGACTGTATTCAAATAATTTAAATTACCTCGTTGAATGAAATGGAATAATTATCATGGATTGATTGATCTCAACAGGCAGAAAAGCAAATTATCAACACGGTACCGAAAGTGTGAAAACGTGTGCTTCATCACACTCTTGTAGAAACTTTAAAGCGTCTCTGGAGGCTTCAAAGACAAACTATTGATTTTGCAAAGTAAACACAAAAAGTTTCCACCTGCGCTCATCATGAGAAGGTTAACTGAGCGCGTTGAGTTTCAGCTGCACGGCTTTCTCCTTTCCTGCCTCTCAGCCAGCCATTAATTCCCATGATTGTATTATGTTGTGGTATTATAATGAATAATGATATGACATGCAAAGACTTGAAACCTGCTTAATATAGATCATCCATCACGTTGAACATATATTTAATTATATAATGTAATTATGTTATGATGTCATTTCATAGCAATGTACCAGGAAGTATGAATTTGTTAGGAAACTTTTAGCTCTGACATCCTGAGAAGTGCACCATTTTCTACTTTTACCTTTACTTTCTATCTGATGATGCTATTTACAGTGACGTCTAGGAATCTTTGAAGAACCTGTGCCGTTCTTAGCTGCCCCATCAATAGTGGCAAACTTCAACTTTGGAAAAAACTGGACTTACTCCTCTTACCCATGCTGCTGTCACTGTCAGAAGGCAGCAGCAGACGACGAAGTCTCTCAGATCTTGTGTCAGACAGTCGTTACCTCCCATTACGCAGATGACTGAAGAATTTATGTAACACAAGTAATGGTATAATTGTCGGATTAGTAGCTGTCATGTGATTACTGAATTTACTGGTCTCAGTATGATGTGATTGTAGTAATGCATTACTTTGTAACTCGTTACCCCCAACACTGCCTTTATGGTAAGAGAAAATCAAACTGGTCATAATCCATTTCACCATGCTCGGTTAACAACATCGCCTGTTACTGCAACAGTTTTTAGCTTAGCTTTTAGAGATTCCCACCACAATTTAAATGTTCCACAAGAAATAATTATTCTTATTGAGGTTTTCAGTGTGTGATGAAATCGGTGATGTGTTCCCATTCGCTGATTTCATGTTCAGAATGGGCAATATTGTCTTTTCTTTGGTCCTGATCTGTGACACGGCCATTACTTTCAGTTGACACTAAGTTGCAGTGGCAGCTGTCGGGAGCAGTTAACATTACTCTTGACTTTAATTGTTGTTTTTCCTGTAATTCAGCTAATGACAGCCAGTAGTAAGTCGATGTCTTCGCACTTACACTTGCAGGGATTCAGAGATCTGGAGCACAGAGTGGTTTAACATCTGTGCAGTGTAAAATGTTGATGTCTTAACAGTCTAGCTGGCTTCCTTGTCGACTACAGAGTAGTTTGACTCGACAGATATGGTTACAAGCCTGCCGTTGGCCGCCTGTTTCACGTGGACGATGGCAGGCTGTGTGCTGCTGGAAAAAGCAACAACCTACGATCTTGAATCTTGAAAATGGCAAGTTATCCTAACCCTAACCCTGAACTTTTCTGGTGATTTAGCTCATTTTAATGCCACAACTCACCTCTCCACTTAAATCTTCTACCAAAACAAGTGTCCCCAATGCTATTTTGCAGGGTCACCATCACTACATCCTGGGATTTGCGCCGCGTGTAATGATTGCGATTGAAAGCAGAAGAAGGCAGTCATAGAGAGCTTAAGTTCTGTAACTCTTCCAACTTTCTATGGAAAATGACTGCACCATTTTGTCCCCCTGTGTTCTGCCATCACTACAGCCGTATTTCAGACATATCTGATCTATTGAGTGGCTGCACAGGTTTGAGCAGCAGATGCTTTCATGGCTGAACAAAGAAAAAAGTGGCACCTTCATCCCAAATTGCATCAACAGAAAAATCCAAAGTTAAAGACATCACCACGCTGCTACTATTTTTTGATTGACAATTGATAACTGCATGGTGCAGTACATCACACACAACAATGAATCGATGAGCGCTGAACACTTAAGTGGTCAACAGAAAAAGAGGACTTAAAGGATTGTGTCTTTAAGAGCTGCTGAAAGGCGTCTCAGTGGCGTCTGGTGAGGCACCGCAGAGTCTTTTGTCTTCACAGAGATTTGGGGCCAGGCCAGGACTCAGACTAATGAACTTTTGGTCTGCAGCCAGCTTCTCTAACCTCCACAGTCCCTCAGCCACAGTCAAGTAACCTCTGTTTCCTGCCAGGTGAAACACGACAGAGCTGTGAATCCCCTCACGTCCTCACCTCTTGACCACCTGAGCCTCAATTACAGCTGTCAGAGGAGCTCTGAGGAGGAACGTAGCCCAGTTTCACGCCACACGCCGAGACAAAATAAAAGTGAAACCCACTCAGATTTATTCAGTCAGTCATTCATCCAGTTCATTGACAAAGCCTATGAAGTGTTTATTTTCAAACATCACTGACGACGAGTGCTTTGGATTTATTTTTTTTCAAAGATTCTCTCTGTGTTCGCCACTTCTATGCACAACACAGTCTTAAGGCAACGCTTTGTGGAGGGTGTAGAGATCATAAATTGTCGTCTTGTTTTCCAGGTGGTGAACAACAGGGCAGACATGGCCATCGGTTCTCTCACCATCAACGAGGAGAGGTCGGAGGTCGTAGAGTTCTCCGTTCCCTTCGTGGAGACGGGAATCAGCGTCATGGTTTCTCGCAGCAACGGCACCGTATCCCCTTCTGCTTTCCTTGGTGAGTCACTGTACCTTTTAATGAAGTACATGTTTATCTGCAGAGACTCGAATCGGCAGTATTCAATGGTTGGGTAAATGTACAAATGGTGTAGTTACAAAAAAAAACCATACATCTTATTGCACCTGTACAGTAATTAGTTTAGCTGCTTGTGTGTCAAACATTGGTCAGTAGTAGTTCAAAGAAAACATTATTTTTCCAAGTACCAAAAATGGATTTACTGACACATCAACTGCTGCCGACCCCCGTCAGGCTCTCTGAGGCGAGGTGAACCTCGGCCAAAAACCTAAATGGAAAAAATAAAAGAGTCATAGTCACCTGTGGATGGAATAAAAGCTGTGGACAGATGTGAAACAATCTAACATGTCGATGGACGATAGTTCAGTATAAGGTTTAATATAAGTTCTATACAATATGACCAATATAAAGCACAAAGAACGTACTCTTGATATAGATCCAGGTGTATTTATTTCAGATTTCTGTCTCAGTCAGATGATTCACATGTTGTTCTCTTTCTCGCTGTCCTACTTTAAGTGTTTGTGTTTTTGAATCAAACCAAAAGGGAGTTTCATGGTTTTATTTCCCTGGTTGTTGTTATTTTCCCATGCAGCTTTGGTACATAGTCAAAACTTACTTCAACTAAAATAACATATTGTGATACATGGATTATCTCTCAGATATTGGCACAGTGGAGACAGTTTTACTGAAAAATACATGTTGCAAAGTCAACTTGAACTTAAATTGATGTAGTTGCTGTCTATTTCTAAAAGATGACCTGCTGTTATTATAGTTTGCTGTCTGCAAATCCACTTTATTGCCCAAGTATTTACAAGAACCAAAGATTTCTAAGTACAAAATAGTACAACAAGCTTAAAATCACAACCTGTTGTACATTTATATCTAAAACAACTTGTATCATTACCAAACCAAAGAGTTGCAGCGTCCTCCGGTCATGCAGAGGGTTTCTGTCTTTCTATTTAACCAAATTATGTAAATGTGAAAGTCTAAATGAGGCGATCATTCATGGTGGTTCAGACTTAACAGATTCGATTATTAATGAAATATCATCCTTAAGAGACGGTGATTGTTCCTCCAAGCAGTTCACAGTGGCAACCTAAACCGAAAGATAGTGTTCGGATTAAGTCTAGCTGAAATTGGTCGCCCCCCGACTATTTTTATAACTGGGACATGCAGTTTTAAAGGGGTCACAAAGCCTAAATGAATTGCCTGAATGATCAACGACCTCACTGTCGGATCACATTACATTTTGGCCGCCTGTCTGCAGTTTGAGCGGCTCCATGCTCTGATTTGGCTGCTGTCACAACTCTGTTTGTTTTAATATTATTGGAGTTTCTATCTGACATGCTGTGGCTCTAACTGTAGCCTTGGCTGAGATTGTGCAGCGCAGACACCACACTGTCTGCATCTTCCAGCCATCTGCAGCTCCATATTGTTCCCTTTGCTCATTGCTTTGTGTTCACAGTAGAACTGCACGGAGTAACGCTACCTCATTCCCCCTCTAGTCGACATTGCTGAGGACGGGAGCTTCTTCTGTGAATAAACTTTATTGGGCTGAGTTCTTAAATTCAGTGCGAGCAGCCATATTTTTCGACTGTTGCTAAAAGTTGCAGGATCCTGTCTGCAGAAAAGCGTGTTAAAAATGTCCAGTGTGAGTTGACCCTGATCCCTGAACCAGCAGGAGTAAAACCAACACTTGCCCCTTGTCGGTTATCACCACTAAGATGCCCTTCAGCAAGACGCTCAACCCTAAACAGCTCCAGTGGAGCTGCTCAGTGGCCAACACATCAGACTGTGGTGTACAGGACAGCTCCCAGGTGTAAATGTGCAGCTGAGTGTGAACAAGTCCTTCCTAAAAAAGACAGCATTGTTCTCAGCTAAGTGTCCCTGGTTAAATGAGGGTTTTAAAGAAGCGGATCCCTCGCCTAAAATGCGGCTTGTCTTTTGGTTCTTCTGTATTCTAGTATACATTTGTGGAAAATGGTCTCTGCAACGGATTTCTGTTTGTTGAACGCTACACGATTGTGTGTTTTCACACGGAGGAGACAGAGAGTGGAAATTCAGGATCTGGCCTGTATTCATGTTCAAAATCATTAAAGCCTTTTGCATTGCAGCTGTAACGAAAAAGACAAATGCTAAATGTTTGCACACATTAAAAATATCCAAAAACCACATGGATCTGTGTGAGCTGCCGTGACATGAAACTGCTTATTGTTATCTCTGACATTTCACATCAAAAATATCTTTTAAGGGTATCAGATGTAGAGACGCACATAGAGTACACTTCACTTGTGAGCAAAATTGACCCAAAAATGGAAGAACTTTTATCTCTAGCTGTTAATCAGCAGCGTTGAAGTGTTAGAGATTGGATCTCGGTCCTTTAATTTGCAGATGTAGGCCTTTGAAGGGGTACAGTAGTACGACAGCAGCCCGGATGACTTACATAACCCTGTACAGTGTGTGTAAATGATCCTAAATTATGTGAAAGGCCTTTTCCCACTTGCTTTGTCTCCCACTTGAAAAAGGTTCGCACTCATGACTTTGCATCTCAAAGAAAAAAAGTGCTGCCTCCCCGGACTTTAGATTTAATATTCTCAGTATCCAAACGAGCTCCCGCAGTGAAGCGGCTTCTTTTCTTTTTTTTTTTAATAAAGTATACGCTCCAGAAAAAAGTTGGCCTCTCCTAAAGATAACACCTCTTAATTTACAAATCGTCTTAGACTAATTCCAGACATTTTCCAAGCATGAAGAGATGGAGAGATGAGGGCGAGAGAGAGCTGGAGGGGGAGAGAGAGAGAGAGAGAGAGAGAGAGAGAGAGAGTCTTGTTATGTACCAATATAAACACAAAGAACTGGGGGAGAGGTTGAGTGGCTTTGATAGAGAGAGCGATAGGGCTGCTTCAGATATTTTCAGACGTTCTCAGATGTTTTAATCTGAGCAGCGGCTGGTTGACATGCTGCTGCTGTGTGTGTGTGTGTGTGTGTGTGTGTGTGTGTGTGTGTCTGTGTGTGTTTCTCTGTGTATGTATTGTACCAGCCAGATGAGACGATAACCCGTAGCAAAATGACTTGTTAGCACAGAGCAGCGTCTCGGGCGACTACTTTCTGAACCCCTCCATCTGGGCTGTAAAATAAGCTGCCGGTGTGAATAAACCACAGAGTACATTCTGCTGCAGGACACGCTGGCTGCCTCTTTGAACTGTGACATAACCTCAAACGTTTGAATTTGTCAATCAAAGACGAGAAAACATCAGGAAATCGGCAGGATTAGTTTGTAATTAGAGCGCTTGATTGTCATGAATCCTGATTTCCGTTTTACTTGTTGACCCGATTTCCCGTGATAATAAGTTAATAGAGGAATATTTGTTATTTATACTAAAAAGTAAATATTCTCTTAACATCAGAGATCTTGTTAAACACAGATATGGAGAAAAACTGAAATAGCAGAAGAAAGTGATTAAAAACTAATATAGAAAATGAACCCACATACATTATTAATATGCCAAAGCTCAGATATATTGTACCACTATTATATAACAGTTTTATAGCAGTTAATGAAAATTGAAAAATCGAGTGTTGGCTTTCGTTGAAAAGAAACTTTCGAATAATTAAGTTCAGTGACATTTACCTTCAACCCTCGTGCAGTAATAAGAAGTCTCCTGTTCAACAGTTTGTAATGTTATATAACACGCTCGCCTGCTCTGAGTATCTGTTCTGCTCTTCCTGTAGAAAATGCTAATGAAAACCTGAACTTGAAAAAAAGAAGTTGTGCAGAACGATTAAATAAGTGTATACTTATTTTAATATTTTATTATGCTTATTTGTCGAACTAATTTAACTTTTTTTCCCCCACACGTCCGAAATAAGTTTGCATTCATTCATTCATTCATTAATTTTTAAACACCTAAAATGAGACATGATCCTGATAATGAGCATAATGTGTGACCTTTAAATACAATGAATATGGAAAAAAAAAATCTTGAATCAAATTAAAAAGACTCTCCGGCTCATGTTGAGTGCTAATTTTAGATTGCTGAAAATATGAAAGCTAAAAGGCAACTCAAGTAAAAACTAGCTGTTTTGATATCAGTAGAAAAAACACACACAAAAAAAATGTGTTATACTTTGTTTCAGAAGAATTAAGCAGCTGAAAGGAACAGATTGGCATTTTGCTGGAGCCAGCAGCCAGTTAGCTTAGCATAAAGACTCTAAACAGTGTGAAACAGCTGGTGGGGCTCGGTCCAAAAGTTAAAAAAAATAAATAAATAGTTGGTTCAATCTGTGGGTGGGATTTTATGCCTATACAGGGTCGTCAATATGGTCTTACTTGTGCCCAGGTGACCTGGTGTTCCCCCTCTGTTGGCGGTCTTGTGTTTAAGTCATTTGGCTGCTGTAGTAGCTTGATATTCAATAGACATGACACTTATATTGATCTATTCATCAAATTCTCACCAGGAAAGCAAATGAGAATACTTCCCAAATGTCAGACTCTTATTTTGAATGATTATGTATAGACTGGCTGTTGTTAAAGGCTGTTTTCTTGCCTGAACAGTCGCCTCAAACCTGGAAACTCCTCATACAATCAAAGCCGACTGAAGCGTCCTGCATGTTTGCCTCCCTAACGAAACGTATCTTTAAGGCACGTGAGTCGAAGTCCACTCCGGCAGCCGACATATTCTCACCTCATGGACCTGATCTTTCCTTGTACTCCTTAAGGGGTCTATTTCATACTCACCAACTGCAGTAGTACATCTATCCATCTGTCAGAGGAGATTTAGGAGACAATCTGAAACACGTCACGGTTGGTCGGAGGAGCAGGGCTCCCAAGGCCGTTTTATCCTAACACCGCCGGGCCACTGGGCCGGCGCTGACTCTGTACTGTAGCTGTTGATTGTGTGTGTGTGTGAATGGGTGGGTGGGTTGTTGGGATGGAAAAATAAAAGGTAAGCAAGACCAGAGAGAGGCATGAGGCAACAGAAACATGGAGAAAGGTTAAAAGGTGAAAGAAACAATCAAGTGAAGCAAGAGAGGAAGCAGTAATCGTTTCTGATGGAGGTGCGTCCAAAAAAACCTCCCAGCAGTTTAACTACAGCTGGTTACAGAAGAAGAGGAAGACGGGCGAGATATTAAGAAAACAAGCGTGAACACAGCGGTTTGAATCGATGGATACGCACGGTGATGCTCAAATGTTCACAGGAATTGATCAGCTACACATAAAGCATCAAGAATAAAGACTGAGACAAGGAGGAGCACATTCTGCTGAAGGCCACAAAGTTGTACACTTCAAGTTTTAGCCACATTTTGTTCATGAGATAGAAATCTGCAGACCTTTTAATCCAGTTTTCATCAGTGAAATTTTAGTCTTATTTGCGTCTATCTAAGGTTTTTTGGCTCCAGCTGTCAGTGTTTCTGGAGGTGGAGGACACTGTTGTACTCATCGTGAGCTACAACATGTGATTTTGCAGATGCATGCAGGTTGTTAAATAAGGCAACATTAACAGTTATCAGTTCCTTTGATTCATCATTTTAATTGGTTGAAAAAAAATGCATTTTGTCATGACTCATTGTCAAAGGTTACATTATATTGACTTTTAGCTTAGTTGTCATTGAAATAGGTTGATAGGTTTTGTTGACAAAGTTAACACTAGGTGTAAAAGTAAGAAACTGAGTTTGTATGAATCTTCTTTTTCCTATTCAGATTTTGATGATCGAAAAAAGGCACCACTGATATTCTTCTCCTGTGCATTAAAGGTCATCTAAATAAAGCGGAAACCTTTCCTTTCAACACCTTTTGGACTGTATAAGTAGTGGTGGGAAACATCAGCATCTTTTTTTCTGGGTTTATTTCACAACGAGCAGCATCCTGTTGCAGCTCTCTGCGTTAACGGGCCGAGGAAACAAAACACATACAGCATTTTTAAAATGATTATTAGACAAACTTCCTTTGTTTATGGATAAAGATAAAGTAGACAGATATACCATGATTGAACTTATTTTGCAGACGTGTCATTGTATTTATAGAAGTATTTACCGTACTGTAAATATCTAAACTGAACCTAGTGGTCCACACTGAGTTGGAGAGCAGCTCTGGTACCGAGTGTTCGTTGGTTCAGATTCTGATTTCAGTCGCATACTCTCCTGTCAAGCTCTCGGAGCATGAAAACATTTTCCATGACTGTTTAAATATTTAACTGTCTTTTTCGGCTCCCTGTCTTCTCACTTGACATCCTGTGACACTGTATTTTTTTTCCAACGGATAGTCGTTTGATGACTCTGTCTGGTCTTGTTCTGCCGTCAGGACGCTTGTTAACAAAGGACATTTTTTTTTTCATGTCACACATGTTAGTTCCCATTAACTCTTGCAGGTTGAACTGGGCTTACTGGGAACACACAGAAATGTGCACAGCATCAATATTTTATTATATTAAGTTTTCAGTTTGAATAAGTATAAAAAAAGGTTACACAATTATTTATTCGGAAACATCAAAGACAGTGTTGCACAGCTAAAAAAGGACCATTTCATCATCACATTTTTAACTGTTTCTAGTCAGTCAGTCCTGCATCATTTTACTTTTAGTACAATTTAAACAATATGAAGTCTTCCTTCAGTTTTTCATCGAGCATTTGGAAGAAAAATAGGAGACAAAGGACCGACGCTCAGACATTGTAATCCATGTCAAGCCTTGTGTGTTTACTTTGCTGCTCAACCTTCAGCTTTGTGCTCAAGAGTGAGTCTGTGTGTGTGCTGCAGTGTGGTAAGTACTAATTCTGTTGTTTCAGTGTTGTGCTACAAAAGTAACCTGTTACAGTAATATATTACTTTAAATAATGGAGTTATACAGCGCGTTTTCTAATCAGGTTTAGTGAAAGTGTTTATGGATGTTTTTCTGTGAGAATTTATCAGCGCCACGTCACTTCCACCAGTGCGTCACCAGAAAAGTATCCCTGAAGAAGATTCGTGCTGGCAAAATGCCGACATGGACCGAAATGTAGTAATCAAGAGCAAGCAATGTGTGTGGAAGCCGAGGGAACTCTTTTCAAAGTTCATCAGACTTTGATCCTGCCCAACATTGGTTGTTTTGTGTTTTTGTGTCCATCAGAAAATGTGCAGACTAGTTGTATTGAAACATTATGCATCTCTATATATTATTTAAACTTGCTGCAAAATTCAAGCTCAATCAAAACCTTGACCCCTCTGGATCACCCAGTGAATGAGAAACAGAGCGAGACAGAGACAGAGACAGAGACGGAGAGTCTCCTTGTCACAAAACACAGCGAGCCAGACGGAGCACGGAGCTGGCGAGCCAGGCAGGACACAAAGTGTAAGCCTGGATGATAACAAACACTTAAACTGTCAAGGGGGCCAGTAAAGACGGACGTGAAAATTGAACAAGTGCAGAGAAGTAAAAAGGAGAGAGACAGCGTATGTGTGTGTGTTGGAAGGGATGGTCAGCTGCAGGAGCAGGGCTGTCACTCATATTGGCAATTCAGAGATAAAAGCCTTTGCCAACAAAAGAGAGCAGCAAAACCTCTCAGGCCAAACCAACGACTGGTGCCTCTACGAGAGTTTCTGTGAGCCCCTTCTGAATTCAGCTGTGGTCAATGTGGCACGTGACCAGTCAGTAAGTCTGTGGTAGATTGATAAAATGTGCTCTTAATGTTATGTTAAGGACTGGGGCATATTTATCACAGCAGAAGATAGTTTGCCTTCCATCCACCTTTTGTTGTGCTCATTTTCAGTCAACTTCAGAGTTGAAACAGCAAAAATGTGAAAATATTTTATAACATCATACAAAAGCAGATATGGAAAATTTGGTGTCACCATAAAAAATAAAAGCAAAATGGCACAAAGTACAACCGAAACAGACTTAATTAATCATGACTTATATGTACAAATTACTACATGAAACAAACATAAATGTCAGATTTCCTTTGTGTTTTCTGCAGCCCTTCCTCATCAGAAAAACAAATATGTAGTTCAACTGTGAAAGCAGCTTATTAGGACCCACATTTAGGCTTCCTGTTAGTCGGCGACCTCTAGTGGCCGTAGTAATTATTACGGCAGCAAAGGAGAAAAGTCAGGAAAAGTAGGGTCACTGGGTCAAACAAGCACAGGACTTTTTAACTTACTATCATGTAACTGAAGTTACGTACATAACATACTTAACCGAGTCGTTTTCCCGCCTAAACCAAACCAAACTGCGAGAGTACGGTGAAGGTTGCGAAGCTCGTGTTATTTTGGTAACGGTCATATATATTGCTTTGGGAGCGAGTGGTAATCCACCTATTCAGTCGTTCAGATGTAAGGATTTGTTGGTTTTCAACATCTTAGGTTTGACGGATGCTCATTTAAAGCAGCTACAAGGACTTTTCATTACTGTTCAGTAAGATTCAGATTCAGTTGCCGGTAGAAGTAATTTTGTTGAGAGAATAAAGTTATTACATTTGCAAATAATGTTGGGTTTTCTCCAGGAGTCCGACCCAGCGACAGGTATTAAGAATAAAAAAAGAAAAAAAAAATCTCGCTAATGG
This sequence comes from Pagrus pagrus, assembly GCF_965226575.1. Taxonomy (NCBI): domain Eukaryota; kingdom Metazoa; phylum Chordata; class Actinopteri; order Spariformes; family Sparidae; genus Pagrus; species Pagrus pagrus. The sequence continues at coordinate 3,394,704 of NC_140201.1, read as the reverse complement.
TTTGTTGCTTATACAGAGGCATCAGTACTAACTGAGACCGTTTTATAACCAGATAAAAACTCCTTTAAGTACGTCAAATGATGTCATCTTCTTGCGCCCTCTTCCTCTGCCGTGGTTTAATTGCCCCCCCAACTGAATTAGCGCCTCCAGCTGTTTATCTCAATGAACCGACCCCCAACAGCTGCATAACATTAGTAGATGGAAACATATTAATTCACAAAAACAAAAGGTGTTGCTGACAACATGGTGGTTTTGTTCTACTCAAGCGTCCCAGAAAGTCATGACAGTGAGAGAGAGAGCCGGCATGAACAATGTTTTATTATTCACACATTTGCTTTTCCAGTTGTGACATGTCAAAATGCCGTCTATTAAAAGGACCTATTGTCAATCTCATGATTGTATTTTGTTTTCATTTAAAACTTAATGTGCCAGACTACATTTATACACCCGCACCCTTTCCGTCTATTTCCTTTCTTGTATTTGTTGCTGTTCTATTTATTAGTTTTTTCCCCCTCATTCCCTCGTGTCATCATCCAGCAGCGTGTTGGCTCCTGTAATGTTGGGACTGTGAAAACAAATTTGCTCTTAATAAACTCACCCTGTAATAAAAGGATCAAACAAAACAACATAATATTGTGCCGGACCTCTGATCTCACAGGAACTGATGTGATTCGACATGAATCTAATCAGAACAACAGAGGAAGCAGACAAGCAGACTCGGCTCTCATTGGCTGCCAGCTCTCTCCACAACAGAGGACTGTTCAGATGTCGGGTCACAGTTTGCATCATTTTATCCAAATCTTCGTACCCCACATGTTTTGTGTCTGAGTCAGTGCAACCTTTTAGACCAAAAGAGATTACTCACAGGTTAACCTTCCAACTAGGATGGATACGTCAGGGATAAAATGTTTGTAACTGAGAGGTGTAATCAGCCGGTGAAAACATTGTCTATGGAGTCAATATTTCGTCACCTTTGCTGACTAATTTGCCGTCAGTCAGAAGGTAAAAACATCTTTCAAACTGCCATCTGCTGTGATCATACTCTGGGATTATTAAAAGCAATATCTATGAGTGAAAATGAACGCTCTGTCTTAAGATGAGCGTGACTAACATTGTTATTAACATTTAATTAAGTGACTAACTTTGTGAGATTGAAAGTGTTTTTTCGTTAAGTGCTATTTAGATTGTTCGACGCTCTGAAAACTGTCGGGAGCAACACGAGTTGTTCACACATAATACAGTTAAGACAATGTAACAAACAAAGCACCCACGTTGCAAGAGTATATGTTGGCAGTGTGCATTTCTGCATGTTGAAACGTATGTACAGTAAATTCTGTTGCAGCTCAGTGTTTCTTTATGTTCACTTTTCAATTTGTATGTTGTTACAGTGCTGTGCTTATGGTTTAGGCGGAACAATTACTTGGTTAGGGTTAGAAAAAGAGCAGGTTTTTGTTTAAAATACCTGCTTTTGTCGATACAAACATGGCTGGATATGTGCGGACGTCCGTGCCACAACACAGATGATAATGTCTCCTCGAAAAATAAATAATTCGTTTTAAATGTTTCATGCTTATAAATGATTAAACTCAGTCTCAAACAGCGGTCCCTTCTAGGCTAGCTGTAACGTAACCGCCATCCCCTCCACCTTGGTGTAATCTGAATGTGATATTAAATGCATTGTTGAAAAATCGATATTGTAGGTACGACAGGTACAAATGTAAATGTATCCGTGGTTTGCCGACACAGAAACTGCCAACATTTTATTGTGTATCTGTGCTGAATAAAGTGAAGCTCAGTTAAACATCATACGCTCGTATAGTATGATGGTGTTATAGTTCAGTTATAGTCACATTATTGAAGGGCTCTGTGTAAAACTACTCAGTCTAACAATGATATCACCACATTTCGCACTTCACGTGGCACTCAACACACGCCGAAGATCTTCTGTCCTCACGATAAAACGCTTCACTCTCGCTTCCACTGAATTCTCATTTAAAAATGCTTTCAGGAGGGTGTGAAAAAAAAGTGGTGACATTTAACAAGTGAGGTGTTTTTCTATGGGTGAATACATTTGTACACGCCGTACTGTGTTCGAACCACCAGACAAACAACTGCACCTTTACAGCGATATTTGCAAAGAAATCATTCAAGAGGCTACGTTTCAATGGTTTCATCAGCGCCTCACAAAGCGCCCGTGACCTAAGTGCAGTAACACAATCCATTTTCCTATGCACATGTCTTCCAGGTGTGCATTAGATTATGTAATATATGCACATAATATTTGCATAATAAGGACTCAAAGCACATGCTATGCTGGAGTTATGACAGGAAGAGGAGGGAGACTGCGTGTGGAAATACTCATGTTGTCATATTCCATAAAGAAACTGTATACTCAAGGGTTCATGTGACGTCTTAATTGGAGAAAACCTCATTGTAATTACCGTCCATAATCACATTATTATGTTCATGAAGCTGTAGCTGTAGTGACATGTCGTACAGACTGTGTCCTGTGGTTCTGCTTCTCTCTGAAGGGTTAGGGTTATGAACATCAGTCGACTTCTGTGTTGCTGCTACGTTCTGTATCTGAGTACCGAGGTCGGACTCAAAGTGTTTGATTTCCCCCGGACCTGCCGGGAACATGTTGGCAAGCTCAACGAATAAGTAATGTTGTCGCTTTACTTAGCAAATGCTGCTTAAATGCCCTTGAGGAAGGGCACGTAAAGCTCATTAACCCCGACCTTAACCCCCGTCTGCTCCAGTGGATCTGCCCACTGGCACCAGTACATGCACACTGTGGTTGGACCTGGCATCTCCCAGGTGTGAATTGATGAACTGACAAAGAGCATACGTCTTCTCTTGACTCTCCCTGATTAAATGTGGCTATAAAAATAGATCCGCCGTTGTCCAGAATGGATATATAGCTGCTGGAAAACCAAACACCGACACACACAATAGAGCTCCTCAGATCTTAACTCAAGGCTGACTTTGAAAACAACATGCAGCTGCTTTACGCTCCTCAGATAAATCAAACACAACCTCCAGTGTTTGAGTGCACGATGTAATTATTTACACACTTTCTCTGCCAAGGCAATTTTAAATGAAGCGCAAATCAGAATGAGCAGAGAAATTCAATAAATCAGTGCTGTGTCCAGAGCCGGGGGCCACCGTAAAAAACTTCATCCTTCAGCGAAATTAACGTTCAACAAAAAAATGATGTAAATTAGAAAAAAAGGACCTTTTGGGGGTGTTTTTTTTTTGTTTTTTTTTGCTGCTCTCTGGTTGATGTTGTGTTATTCAGTGAGCTGCTGTAATCTTTGGTTGGAAACTTTAGACCAAAAGAATCAGACATTTTAAATCACTTTTAAATGACCTCCCTCCGGCTACACTGCAGCAAGAAAGCTTGGCACTGCACTCAAACTTTAATGTTTTACACAAACAGAGGAAGGAAAAGATACGAAAAACACACACGACCATTTTAGATTGATCATAAAGTTAATACAAAATGTCGTTAAGGACTAAGAACAAAGTTCGAGACAATAATGTCAAACAGGCCATAAAAATGTTAATTTTCCTCCACAGTGGTGCAGTTGTGTATTTTTGGCAACACAAATTCTCCGCTCCAGACCAGAAGCCAGTTATAAATTGTTCTTGTATTTGTACAATTTAATACACAAGCCCTAGGAGACACACACTGTTTATGTCTTGCTCACACTGTGCTGAGACAGATGTTGATTTAACTCTGTGGTCATTGTTGACTGTGGGGATGTTTTATTGGACCGCACAAGTGTTCCTAAATTACTTCCCCTCGTGTGTATAAATGTGGCTGAACAAACATAAAATAGACCTTTTAGTATAATACATAAAGTTGAATTAAACTGCTTTATTCCAGTGGATGGCAATAAATCATAGAAACAGCTATTTGCAGTCGGCAGCATTGAGTGCGGTCATTATATTATTGTGATGTGGTACTTCTGACGTTGTAGGTGGAAATTCTGGGAAGCGCAAAGCTCGTGAGTTGCGAGAGCTGAAGGATGGAGCCCAAAGACGGAAAAAGCCTTTTAATATGTTTTTGTTGTCGACCCACTTCTTGTTTCTATGACGCTGAAAAACAGAAAAATAAGCACAAGGCACAAAATAATCAACCGTTTTTGAGAAATGGAACAACAGGATGGTAATATAGCTGTTTCCAGTCACCTGAAACGGGCCACATCAACCAGAATCAGTATCAGGAGTTATGGTCTTGTCCATCACTTGCCTGATTTCAGACTGAACTGTCAACTTGTTACACTTCTTCACATCCTCAGTCTGACATCGCCTCCGCTCTAACTCTAACTGATACCCGTAGAGGAGGAGGTGAGATCTTTCTTAACCAATCCGAGAAAGTCAACACCAGCCAACATACTGGTTCTGCTGGGTTTTTGAGAACGGAGCGGAAAGAAGCAAAAACAACCTGTAGCTGAAATCTTAACTTCTCTTCTACTTGTATCTCTTCTGTTAACATTGTTCTGAATCACTATGATCGTTAATCATTAATGATGACACGTCTTCTGTGAATCCTCATGAGAAGTCAGCATTTTTCAAACTAACACTTTTTGGGGGGCATTTTATTAAAGTAAAAAAATACGGTAGATTAATAAAACAATTGATCATGAAACAGAATAAAATCAAATGATGTGTGAACAGAAATTAACAATTTTCGGCAATATCTGTTTTTTTATCGTTTTCCACTGCGACAAACGTGGGTAGAGATAAAAACCTGCAGCCTCTCAGTCCTCACGGTGCAGTACAGTTTGACAGCTCAGCCTTAAAAGCATATTAACCCTGTCTGACAGTAAGTTTAATGGATAAATCCCGAGCCTCTCCACCTGCGCCCTTCGCCGTGCGTCTCTCTGCAGGGGAGCGGCGGCTAAAAGCCTCATATGTAAACAGAGCCCGCCGCTCTTCGGTGTATCAGCACACGGTCGAGCTGGTTCGAGCGTCCCTTCCTGGATGTAACACTGAGAGACGGAGGTGTTGACGAGTCGACCCGGCAGCTCGGCTCGTCTCTCCGGTGCTGTTCGATTAGCGTTACAGCTGCCACCGCTGCTGTTGTCAGTGTCGACAGAAAATCCCTCACTAATTTGGCAAATCTCAGAAGTATCGGCTCATTTCCTCAGACAGCAGTTAGACCGGCGCTGCCATTTCTTTAGACGGATGAGATGTGGAGAGACAATCTCCTCCTGTCGTCACACAGAGCTTCTCACCTCCACTGTTTAATACGCTCATTTGGACCGTCGTGGAGCAAAGACTCGTTTTGTGAAAGCCAAATGAACGTCAACTTGAGATATTGAGTTCCAAAAAGAGCACAGTTTATTACTGATGTAGTTTTTCATGTTCTTGCATGAACTTAATTAAGATAATTGGCAACGTGTTGCTGTTCGTGAAATACATAGTTGGCATAATAAAAAGCAATTCTGCCTCTCCCATCGGACATGGGAACATTTCCTCATTCTTAGCTGGTCTTTCATCTTCTACACATTGGACCAATGTCCCATTAAAACATACTTTCAGCTGTCAAACTAAAGAAAAATCAATGAATTAATCAATTATCTACCGCAAAATCTTTAAAGTTAAATGAATTATTGGATTTTCTGAGTCGTGTTTGTGTCATTCAGTAGCTTGTGGTAACATTCAATCTGATCCGACATGAAACGAAGCGTGAATGACTGAGTATCACTGTCTCGTGAATGAAATGCAACTAATCGGCCTTTCTGCCAGAAATACACTGACTGTAAGATTGTGTGAAATCAGTCATGTAAAGCACAGTTCATCAGTAACACATGACAGTGTGTTGTAATATACAACATTGTTAAAATCATTTTTCACTTGTAAGGAAACAGAAACCACTTGGTAAGTGTTGGGAAAAGATCAAGTTTCGCTATAAACGCCTTGTTTTGTTGCCACAAACAGCTAAAAAGTGTCCTGATGTCTCCGGTTACCTGGTTTTATCGGCAAACGTGGCTGCAAAATGTCACAATGGTCCTTAGAAATTAGCCGGCAAGAAGTTGTTAGTCGAAGAGGACATTTTGTCTCAAGGGGCCTCGAACAGTGGTCGCTCTGAAGGCAGCGACGGTAAACATGTTTTATGTGCGTGCCGCCTCATTTATGAGTATGCGGGTGTTGCAATGACTCAGAGCAGAGAGGGGTCGACTTGAACCCTCACCCACTGTTTGAGTCTCTTAAACATGGCACTCTACTGCTAATGCAACGTTAGCATCGTAGCGAAAGTGGTTAAAGTACTGCAAAGACCAAAGCAGAGTGGGCAGCCCAAGGCTTCTGTTTTCCTGCTGTAGCGTCAGCACACTTGAACACAGTTTAACAGGCAGCTTATCATTAGGCCCTGATTTGATTGGCCTCCAGGAAGCGCTGAGTGGAAGCTCTGATTGACTCCTACCCGACAATTATTTAACAGCACAGTGCGTGACAGCATTATTTTCAGAACACAGAGTCTTTGTTCACAGTCCAGTCGTGACTGTCAGGTTTTTTTTTTTTACAGATGACGGGCACACTTCTTGAAAACTTCATCTGATATTTGCATGTGTGTGTTTCTGTGCGTGTTGCAGAGCCCTACAGCCCGGCGGTGTGGGTGATGATGTTCGTTATGTGCCTGTCGGTGGTGGCTGTCACCGTCTTCATCTTCGAGTTCTTCAGCCCCGTGGGATACAACCGCAGCCTGCAGAGCGCCAAGAGTAAGAGACGGGAGTCACTCCGGCGCCGGCGCGCCAATCAACCCGACCGCCACTTGCTCATTTCATCACATTATTACCAACTTGTCACTTCACCAGTTATGTAAGCGAGGGGGGGCTGATTTGAGGAGGGTGTTTGCTCAAATTATGCAAAACGTCCCACTTTTCTTTTTTTTCTTTTTTTTTTGTCTGCGCACGAGTCAAAACAATCACTCCACACCCACCATCCAGCCTATTTATTTTTAATGAAACAAACACTGGCGGCGCGGTGGTGGTGGGTGATTTTGACATCTTTACAGTACTCGTCAGTTCATCATTTATTCCGACTGTTTCCTCGCTGCTTCTCTCTGCTGCTACATTCATTTCAAATAATCACTGGGAAATGTTATTCATTACTTTTTAATAAACTGACACAAGTGGAGTCGTACTGCACTGGAGTGATAGGCAGCTGCTTATTCATCACTTGGTGTCCGTAGCTTATTATCCTCTGATCATCATTTCCTTTTCTACTTATTGTAATAAACTACTTAAAAGAGTCAGAGGTAGGTGATCAAAAGATTTTAGCAAGTGAGGAAGTTCATACACCACTCCAGTCCTCGTCTCAAAGTTGAATAAACCCGCACTTTTTAAATTAAACAGGATAAAATCAGTGCTAACATATTCACATTTTATCACAATCTGTTAGGATCTAAGAAGGCGGACGAAGCTGAAGGTGCTCATTCACATCAGGTATCGGAAATCATCCCCAAAGCATCCTGATATGAACACTTTAGCACTGTTAGTCATGGTAATCAATACCTTTAAAGGTCAAGTCGCCCATTTATCTCAGATTTGTCCCACTGCTACAAAATAATGGAGGTAAGTGGCGTTTGATTTGTGCCTGGATAAAAGCATTCTGGGGTGTCTTTTCTTTATTTGGCTCAATTAAACAGCGTCACGACAATATTTTCACCTCGTAATTACATATTACTCTGATATGAAGGGTTGACACAGGCTTAAAATGTACTTGCAATGTATTATTGAATACATCAAATTATATATTCGCTATCTAATATGACCATATTTTAAGAAGTACATCATCGAGTAATACATGCAGAATATATCTTAGGTATATTTTTATTAAAATAGAAATTAGAATATATCACCAGTGTATTTTAAAAATGTCTATTCATTATATTTTGTAATATATTCTCAAAAAAATTTATTCTGAACATTTTTAATATATCAGAGTTTCCATTATATGTCAGAACATGATTGGTCCGGTTGTAATAGTGACTACTTTCTAGGGAAGTAAAAGTAGATCAGTCCAGCTCTCTTTTAGTTTAAAGTTTTATTCTTAATTTTGCTGTCGAGCTAAATTAAGTCTTTTATTGGCTTTAATAGATTATTCTACTCATTTTTTCCCTCCATCTTTTTATTCATACATTCACTTTAACTGCCTGAAAAGTCGACAACTCAAATTGTTAAAACTCTCGACCCACAACCGTCCGCTCTATGCTTTCAGTCTGATGGCTTTCCAGTGAGAAGTGCGCCACCACCTCCACCTTTCATCCCAGATTCCTCTCGTTGTTCAGTTTTGTCTCTAATCCTTTTCCCTCTTCTGATGATTCTGTCCTCAACACAAGCCGCCAGCTTTAATCTTTAATAATTCCATATAGGTCTTTCCCTGCAACTCCGTTTTAACTCCCGTTTGATCTTTCAACATCAGACAGCTCTCAGATCACTGTAGGGCAGTTTGTCCTTGCGATCACTGCAACATCCATACAATAATATTTCAGACTATAGTTAGTTTCCAACTGTGTGGCAACAGTTTGGTGCAGGTCTGTTCTCTGTTTCAACGTATCACTGCTCCTGTGGACAAAGAAAGAAATGGTTTTCCCAGTTTGATGTGAAAATACTTGACTGGCCTGAACAGAAGCCTGATCTCAACCCCATCCAGCACCTAGAGCACACAGGCTGCTGTTATCAATATATTCTCATTTTCTAAATTCAGATTTGACGCTCTGGAGGCGCCAACTGTGCCTATTATCACTCTTCACATGTGTGCTAAGTGTTCTTACTGTCAATATTTCACACTATAACACTCTGTCTGTCTCTTTTACTCAGAGTCGGGTGGATCTAAGTTCACCATCGGGAAGTCCGTCTGGCTGTTGTGGGCGCTGGTCTTCAACAACTCCGTGCCGGTGGAGAATCCCAGAGGAACCACCAGCAAGATCATGGTGAGCACTCTGGCTGACTCGCTGACTGACGGATTAGATGACTGACTGGCTGATCGCTTGAACGTTCACCATTGATTTCCAAGTGACGTTGTTAACGTCACACATTGTTGACTTTTCAACTTAAAGGTCCCATATTATACTGTTTTTCATCAATTTCACAAAGCTGTCAGAGGTCCAACAACACTGTATTCGAAATGTATTGCCCCAAACCCATCCGTGGTCCTGCATTTCAGCTGTCTGAAAGTCGCTCTGCTGAGGGCAGGCTGTTTCAGTGCCTGCACCTTTAATGCTAATGAGCTCCGTCGGTAGCATGCGCTAATGTTTACGGTGGATGTATCACTGTGGCTCGCCGAGATGCTGTCGTTCAACCGCACCAGTTTGACCCAGAATCGGACCCAGAAGAAGAGGCTCAGAAAAATACAGACTCTGCGGCTGCAGCAGGACTCCCCAACACAACCACCCGGCTCCCATCCCCCACTGACCTGCAACAGGTAACGTCTAAAAACAGCTAGCGAAAGCTGTGTTTGTCTCCAACACAGTCTCCAAACTCTTGGACACTGTCCGCATAGTCTCTGTCTCCAGTCTGCACGTTTCCAGACTTTTTACTGTGACAACCAAGCTCCCTCGTAATATTATCAACATTAAACTCGCTTCAAACGCCGTTGCATAGCGGACCGAAGCGGAGCTAATTAGTTGGCCAGTTTCAAGCTGACTTCACCAAACTCGTAGGCAACTGTAAATACTATCAACACGTGGCGACACTCGCCTGTGGCTCGGGTGCAGTTGCTGGGTCCGTATGGTTGGGACTGATCCTTTTACGAGGGTCAGTGTCGAGGCAAAGCCAGCTTTGTACTGACCCTCGTTACTGAAGCAGTCCGGTGTGAAGTGGTTAGCACACACTAACAGACTTACACGAACCGTAGCCGGCACGTTGTCGTTAAAAATGAAACGCAACCACTGTCTCTTCTGTAGCTGGGACAGAGTAAAGGCACTTACGTTGATTTTTACAACCAACAACAGAGCAATGTGCGTGTCTAGCTCTGAGCGACGACATTGCGAAACACTGCTAGCTTACCGCTGGACACACCGAGCTTCACCTCCGGGATGAACGCCCCCCTCTCGGATATCTCCGGGGAGAGGGGGGAGTGTTTTCGGCCAATGAAAATCACTCTGAGCTGAATCTGAACAGCCTGTAGGAGCCCTGTTTTACCAGTGGGTGGGCTGCAGAGACGATGCAGGACTCGTTCGCTTTCCTCATTCTGGGAGTTGGTCGGCTCAGGGAGGACCAGTTTATATATGTAGAGACCAGAGAAAACTTGTTTTTCATAATATGGGACCTTTAAGTGACAGACATCTAAAAAACTACTTGTGATTCAAAATGAGTTCTGACAGCCAAATTTTACTACATGCAGCGAAAGCTACAGGCTATATTTGAATCTCGAGTTTGGTCATCCAGTCTTGGATTATTAGCCTTCCTGATGAATTTTAGACGACCAAAATTAATCAGCTTTATTAAAATGATATTTAATAAAGCTGATTAATAGCTCACCAGGTAAAGTGCATGCTTCATGCAGGCTACTGAGATCGAGGCTTGGGGTTCAAATCCACCCAATAGCTTTTGTTGCATGGACTAAAATTTGGCTTTCGTAAAAACCTTAATTTTGAACCGCAATCTGTAACTGAAGTTGAAAAGAAGTCTTAAAATACATTGTTAAAACTTTAATTTTGAACATTGTAAGGACGTCACTTGGACATCAATAGTGAACTTTGAAAAAATTTTCACTCTGGGTCTCTAGTGTGTCTTTTCAACGTTGTCAAAGATGTTGAATTGATGTCTTTTGGATGTGTTTCTTTTTTTTCTGGTATTTCAGAGTTTGTAATTTCCTTAAAAACAATTTTAAAAAATGTTGATGAGTCATCCTGCGCTTGGGGCGTATATTAAGTCCAACATGTGCTCTATTAATTTTTATGACGCTGCCATGAATGAATAAAGAGAAGGATACTCTCTGGACAAAAACACAACTTAGATATTGCAGAAAAACTCAACTTTAGACTCGAGTGAAACTGGCTCATATTTAATGAAAACAGATAGCTTTACGTACTTGTTGCTAAAGAAGCTGCTATTGCTAATCGGCTACCTCCTAATGAACACCTCCAGACCGGGGTCATATGCAACCTCAGAGAACAACGGAGGCCAGCTGTAATACTGAGGTCATTTATGGAGTTTCCTGATGGACTTTCTTGCTAAACTGATTGCTAAAAGATGCTCAATGTAGCTGCTATTAGCTAGTTAGCAGCCCTATCTGCTAACTCAGCTCCAGGGCAAAAACTGTGCCAACGAAAGAGTGGAGAACTTTATGATATGTAGAAAATAAAATACACTTCCACTCTATCTACAACTTTATCTTGACTCTTTTCCCCACACAATGGCACACCCTTAATTTGCATTTTCAAGAAAAAAAACTACAATTTGTGAGCTTTATGAGCCAGTGCAATCAGTTTGAGAGTGCTCATTCACTTGTTTTCACCACGGTGGTCCTTTTAATACCTGCTGTTACCTACTCTCTGCCCTCACGGCGTGAAATGAAAAAAAATAAAATCAGTGAAAGGCTTGCCCCCGATACTGCAGAGTGAAGAGCAACAGGAGGTTAAAAACTCAAGGTGTATTTTTTCTCCTCACTTTTCTGCCCGAGTGTTTCTGACAAAAAACCAGAATCATCTGACAAGCTCATTAGCTGCTCAATAAGCTTTACAAAAGGGGGTCAGAGGAGAGAGGTTTGGTCCTTTTTCTCTGGAAGTGTTGTAGTTTTTCGTTAAATTGTGGATTTGTGCATCACCTTGCAGACAGAGCACGATTTATGGTCCACGGTCTGTTCCCTTATCAGACAACGACAACTGATCAGAAGCAACAACAACAAAAGGAATTAAAGATAAAGTTGATCTTAATTGAAGGCTTATTCTCTAAACCACATTCATTTTTTCATTTATTATACTTTATTAAACCCATTCAGGGTCATCAGTGTCTATCCAAGCATGCACTGCATGCATAATTGACAACCATGTATTATTGATATAATACATTGAAGGTTTAATAGGTGTTATATTGACCCACGGGTCATGAAGCTCCCCGGTGAGTCATCGTCAGCGAGGAGTCCGTCCTTCAACCTTCCCGTTAGGACAAATCATCCTGCCGCAGCGTCTCTGAGACAAACCCTTAATCCCCATTCACTGAGATTACTTTTTTTTTTTTTTTTTTCAAATTATGCCTCAGTTGCCAGAGTACATTTTTCATCTTATTCATTAAGAAAATTATGCTAATGAACTTTTGGCATAAACACAGAGTACCGTGGAAGCGAATAGCCCCGTTCATCACCAACTGCAAGTGCAAATTTAGTGCGAAGGCTAATCCCCATCGCTCACTCGCTCCCTGGCTGAATGTCAACAGTGCAGCGTCTCACAGCAATAAAAGGAGCACTTCTGAACAGCTGAATGTCTTCACGCCAAGTCCTTAAATCACATTTCAAAGGATGTTTTATTTGTGCTGCGATGATTTGGGTCAGCTGGTATTATGCAGTAGTGGGAATTGTGCTCCGATCTGTTTCTTAACGGTGCAGTGTAAAAAGGCTCCAAGGTAAAGGTCCGGTTCTCAAAAAACTAACCGATTCAAAGAGGAACCCTGATACTCCAAAACACATCGATGAGCCACGCTGTTGCACTGGATGACACGTTGCTTCTTTACCATGAACACGCACACACTGTAGTTTCTTTCGACAAAATCCCCCAACACACAATACTGTTGCCAAGACAACACCATCCAATGTGTTTTCATCCGCAGCCGGAAATAGTCCCCAGGAATTAAAGGTTTTTACTCCTGTCTGAATAACATTCGCTAGAAACTACAGCATCCAGCACGTCCTCATCAGAAAAACGTCGATGTTGGTCGACTGCAAGCGGCTTGTAATGACCTATATTTACATTTATTGTTAGGCGGTGACCTCAAGTCTGGAAGTCCAAAGTGGGAAGTCAGGTGATGTTGTATGAAGAGTAAAAAAGGCCTCGTAAGGAGGAGTTTAGGTTGGACAAAAGGATCAAACACAACTGTTCATGTCCAGTGTGAAACCAACATTTAATGGTACAGAAATCAAGTGCATGCATAAACGTTCATTATTTTTCATTCTTCATATGTGTGTGTGTGTGTGTGTGTGTGACAGATATAATGAGGTATAATGATGGAAGGAGAAGGCACCAAAAAAAGAAGAGCAGAACTCATCAGTGTGTCACTTCAACATTAAAAGTGAGAAAAGAACAATTGTCGAGGTTGCAGTGACATTTTCTTTGGGAGGCTGAGATGTCATTCTGACAAATACAACTCTACCTTCCAGGCAAGACAGGGCCTCAGCCGTGGCTTTAGCAATAAAATGCCAAGAAGTGGAAACAGTGTTACTGGAGCCTTAAAATACTTCCACACCTGTCAGAACGAGCCCTCATTGATCTCGCTCACTCCTTCAGGTGCTGGTGTGGGCCTTCTTCGCTGTCATCTTCCTGGCCTCCTACACTGCCAACCTGGCTGCCTTCATGATCCAGGAGGAGTACATCGATACGGTGTCAGGGCTGTCAGATAAGAAGGTAGGATGGATGGATGGATGGATGGGGTGACTGATGCTTGCATGCATGAACAGGTGGATGGCCAGATGGACTGATGAGGAACAAATGTAGCTGAGCGAGGCTTCAGAATGACGTGTTAGTTTGCATCATGTCAAATGAAAAGCTTTTGTTAACAATAAACAGAAACAGATGAGGCAGAGGCAGAGACTGTTTTGTATCTTGTCGTGTCAAACTTCAGAAAACCTTGCGTTTAAAGAAAGAAGTATAATATTTTATAGACTCCATCAAAATGTTCTCTCCCTGCTGCCTACTTTTATTTCTCAGTGCAGTTTCAGCAGAACCCACAAACCTGAGTCATTGCTGCTGTGACGATTTAAAACATCTTCTGTTTTATCAGCTCTTCAGAAAAGAGAGGCCGCTCTTTGAAAGTGAAGACTGTGAGTCTTTGTCGCACTTCATCCTGCAGCGAGGATCAGCTCCCCTCCCCCTTTTTCATCTACCTCTCTCTTTAACTTTCTTCTTTCCTTTCTATTGCTTTAATCTCCACCCACCTCTCCGTCTTTTACAGTTCCAGCAGCCGACAGAGCAGTACCCGCCGCTGCGTTTCGGCACGGTGCCAAACGGCAGCACGGAGGAAAACATCCGCTCTAACTATCCCAACATGCACCAGTACATGATCCGTAACAACCAGAAGGGTGTGGAGGAGGCCATCGACAACCTCAAGACTGGGTAAGGAAAGAAAATGAGGGGGAACGGAGGGAACAGCAGCGATAAGCAAGAAAGGAAAGAAAAGTAAAAGGAATTAAAGGTTTGATTGTTTTGGTGTGGGTGGCCGAGTTTTGAAGATATCAGCCGTGGAGATGTCTGGCTCGCTCTCGAATATGATGGAACTAGATGCCCGGCGGATTGTGGTGCTCAAAGCCCCGAAAAAATCCATCCATCCATTCAATCTAGGGTACATCATCTTCAAACTCTATTTACTGTCACTCCAGACAAACTATCTTCCCCGGCTGACTGACGTCAGAAATTCAACGGACAAAAAAATAGTCTTGTCTGTAGCTCTGCAGTACATGGTTGTAGGGATGGTGGAGGCCCTCTGGGATCATCACACATGTACGGATGGGAAATACTGCAAGAAAAGAAGTGAAGGAAGATGACGATCCAAGATCGTTCCATGGGGGAAAACATTTATTGCCATAGTCCGGGTTCACTTGTTGCTTTAGAGAGAATGGTCTCTGGAAATCAGTGCAAAGTTACCCTGAATGTTAATCTTTCTCCCGCTATGAAATGTTTCTATTCAGATGGTAGAAATTTCTTCTACGCTGATAATAACCCTGAGTTCAACAGACTCTCAGAGTCTGTGAGCATAGAAACTGTTGAGGAGGCTCTCAGTGGTAGTGTTGTAGTAGTTTTTTAAGGTTTCGGTCTCATCGTGGAATCAATTGCATTTTAACTCGGTCTCTCTCGATCTGAGAAAAAAACAGAGGTCTTTTTTTCAAGAACAGTCAAGACCGCAACTGAAGAGACTTCAATCATTGTTTGATGTATTTTGTACTTGAAGATGCTTTTTTTTCACCCGGAAAACCTGAAGGTTGTACGATAATTGTGTTGTGTCCAAATTATGGGTAAGACGTGTTGAATAAAGATGGTCATGTTGATTTCAGCTCCATTGTCCACATTTTAACGTCGGTGAGTCACGTGAGTGTGGAACTGGTCTGTTCTTGATCTTGACTCAGTCTCGCCCTGCCTTGGTTCCGGTCTCGACTTGGTCTCAAACCCTCAAAGTCTTGGTCTTGTTTCGGTGTTGATACACCCTAGTCTCGGTCATGACTTCCTCTCAGTTTGTGTGGTCCTGACTACAACACTGCGTGGTGGGAAAACACCATAAGAATAAGTCTGTCACCCATGTCTCAACATAAAGACAGTAGTAGATTTGTCTTTTATGGAGATTACAACTCATGTATCTCCTGAACTTGGTCAGTTGCAATAGAGGCATATCACATATAAAAAAAATGTCTAAAACACTCTGAAAACAGTTGCAAGCGCTGTGAATTGCCCTTGAAGTAAAAGAAGTCAGACAACCAGAGGCTGTTTCCACAGAAATCCTGTTTCTAAGAATAAACTTCAACTGTCGTCTGCTGTAGTTTGAAGAGAAAAGAAAAAGGCTGCTGATAGCACCATGAATGGAGCATCACTTGGAGCTGCTTTCTGCCCTGTGTTAAGGTCCGATTCACAGAAGATATTTGTTAAAGATGTGGCAGCCCCAAAAGTTTGTGGCTGATTGCAATTATCCATGTAGCAAAGTATAACACGAACACTGAAAAGACAGCTGGAGAACAGCGTAGATAGATTAAAAACATGCAAATAGCACTGGAGGACTGGGACGCTTTCTGCTCGGCAGCACAGTCAGAGTACGTTTCACCCCTTGCAGGTGCTTTGAGGATTACACGTGTCCACATGTTGTTTCTCTCCGGCAGAAAAGCGTTGGCAGTGCGCTCGGGAGCGCCGCTTTGAGGTACTTGTGCAGTGAGAGAAGACAACGCTTCACATTGGCTGGGATTGATTGGACGCTATGGTAACGGAGGGCTGACTACACAGCTGATAACAAGCTCACAATTTGAAGGGTGACTCACCAGAAACAATCGGTGTAAGGCAGATCTGCGCCAACAAATGGGCTTTTTCTGTCTGATAAAGCTCAGGAAAGACAGCCAGAACAAGCTTCTCCTCCATTTTCTTGGTTACCAGGGCGACGGGTGATTAGTCTTGCTCAATCTAATATCTTATTGGTTGCCTGAAAAAAGAGCTACGGCGACGACCCCGTCGCTGATCTGAAAAATTGAGAGATTTTCAATTAGAAACGCTCGGAGTGGTCGTACACAAAAAACGACGGACAGCTCTGAGGGCGGCTTCTGTAAACGCTCTCTCCTCATTGGCTCAGAAAAAGAAACGTTATGCGGTCCGAGGCCTTTATTCAGGCAGGTTTAGTGTCCGCGAAAGCTGCACAATCCTTTTTCCGAACTCTCCCTCAGCCTTCTGCTGCATTTCTCCTGAAATTCACAAGTCAGATGTGCACATTTTTGACAACCCACACTCTCTCCTCTGCTTTTTATTTATTTATAATTTCTTTTACTTGAGGCAACGTTGTCATCTACGCCTTGTTTCAATTACAGGACCCCCTTGTCTCTTTTCGACCTGTTAGCTCATTGATCTGCCTCGCCTCTGGAGCCCCGGCTAACCGTTGTAATCTGCGCGGTCCCATTAGGATCACGGCTACTAAACGAGGCGAGAGAGGAGCAGGGGAAAAAAGAAAGTACTTTTTAAATAATACATGCTAGCAGCAACTGCAGTGCAGGAGGGGGGGGGGGGGGGGGGGGAGAAATCCCGCCACCTCAGCACCGGCTGCCACTCAGGCGCCTCTTGTCTTCACCGGGGGGGTTTGTGGGGGTTATTATCCGCCTGTGGGGCCACAAAGTACACAAAGCACTTGCCATAAAATATACACTTGCTCATCGAGTTTGAAGTGGGAGGGAGGTGAGGAGGAGGAGGAGGAGGAGGAGGAGGAGTGGGGGGGTGATGTTAGTTGATGCACACACGGGTTCAAATGTTTAATGGGACAAGCAAACACACACACACACACACACACACACACACACACACACACACACACACACTCACACTTTGGCATCCAGACAAGCAGCGGCCGCAGTCTTTAGCAGATTTGACGTACCGTGTTATTAAAACTCCCTTGATGCATTCCTCTTTATCGTCCTTACTCATCCTGGTTCCTCTCACATCAGTTTCTATCTCATTTCAATCCCTCCGTCTCTTCTCACCCTCTCTCTCTGTCATTATCGCTGTCTATCGACATCTCTCTCTCTCTCTCTCTCCACCTCTCATCCTGACATTATTCACCAAGGAAACATTAGTTTACACCGACAAAGCAAAGCGTTAGGAAGATTCCTGTTTGATTTGGCTGTCGAGGCACCAAACGTCACCTCTCCATCTCCGTCTGGTCTCTCCTCACTCCCTCTTTCTCCATAATCCTCTCTAGCCTCCCTCATTAACTCCTCGCTCCTGGCTCATCAGCTCCCTTTCGCTTCTGCTTTGCACCTCCCTCCTGTGTTAACATTATCTCCAGCCCCTCCTTTCCCACCTCCTCCCCTCCTGCACCATCTAACCTCCTCTTCACCTCTTTTCAATCTTTCATGTTTCACCAGTCGTTCCCCCCACTCGTTCTTTTTCTGGGAAGACTTTGGTTGTACAGCGCAGCGTCCCAAGTGTGAATTTAAATGAATATGAAGTGGAAGAGCAGGTGTACTTACAAATTCATCATCAGATCTTCAGATATTCATCATCAGTGTGAGCTGAGCCGGTACATTCAGCCCATTATTCTTTTATGATGAGGTGTTCAAGCTCACTTTTGTACAACCTTCACCCTGCCTTCTCTGCTTCTACTTCGCAAAATGAAATCAACGGATGGGACTTAATATATTTTTCAATTATGGTTCAGTCGTTGCATTATTTTTTCATCCGTCAAATGTGAAAAATGTTTCTGCAAACGACCGACACATTCAATCAGTGTCAGGAGGTGGAGGTGAGGGTGTCTCTCTCTTCAGTTTCTGGTGTGACGAGGGGATGACACATATTTGTATAAGCTAATTGAATAATCTCCTGAATATTCACTATTACTTTATTTTTGCAATTAAGAAACAACATTCGGTGACAGAAGTTGTAAAAATGCTCCAGCTTTGCAGAAGTGAGAATCACACCTTTCCCTGCACCACAGCCTCCCCTGCTGCTGCATTGTATGCTGCTCTGCTGAGGCTCCTGCAGGAGGAACATTGACATCTCTGCCTCCACTGTGATGAATTGCTCTCTGTGCGACTGTTGAAAAGACGCTCCCCCGCTCCCAGTTTTCTCTTCAGACCGTCGTTGTCTCACCGCTGGTTTATCCATCATCTCTGTCATTTTGTTCACTAGTTGCACTTCCTCTGTTGTCATTTAGCTCCAGGTCAATGATTTCCATTTCTTTGTTGTAATTTTTCCCCCTCCCTTTCTTTCTCCCTTCCCTGCAGGAAACTGGATGCCTTCATTTATGACGCCGCGGTGCTGAACTATATGGCCAGAAAGGACGAAGGCTGCAAGGTAAGAAATAGATTTCTGTCATTTCACAGCTCTGCGCAGTGACACGCTCATACATAGTGGCAGCTACTGCTGAAGTCTCTGCACCCTGCGGCTACTGAGTGCAACAAAACTATCAACTGCAGCGCACTCGGCCTCTTCTTGCGGGAACTGCAGCAGAAGCACAACACGCATGGCAAATGAGCACTTCTACATCTGCATTAAATGAATCAAACACGTCCAGTGCATTCATATTTGTCCCTCGCGGCCTGTAGCTAGTTAATATTGTCATTTTTGGACAGCTCCGGTGTTGATTTATTTATAAGGGTGCATTTGATACGGCTCCCCCAGCGAGAATGAAAATCCTACCCAGTGATCATTTGTAATAAGGTCTGTGGGAGGCCGGAGCTCCCAGCAGCCTCATACAACAGCCACTGCTGCAGTAATTATTACAACTGATGTGGATCTATATTAATCCCGAAACAATATCCTGCGCTCCCGCTCTGGGACTTTCTGGGACGTCGATATTAGAGCCCAGCCAACTGTTTTGCATGTATGCGACAGCGACGGCGGAAAGAAAAAATTACAGCAGAAATTTCTCATCTTTCATCGCCATCGGTCTCTTTGAGCTCGTCCAGGGATTCATGTGTTTGCGTGTGTACGTGTGATTCACATGTTTGCGTTTTACTCCACAAGGTGATGACCATCGGCTCCGGTAAGGTGTTCGCCACCACGGGCTACGGCATCGCCCTGCACAAGAACTCCCGCTGGAAACGGCCACTAGACCTGGCTCTGCTGCAGCTGGTTGGAGACGGTAAGGCGGAAAAGGGTGGAGGGGGAGGATGAAGCAGTTCAACTTTGTTGCTCGAGGAAGTCGGTCTAATCTTTAGGTCATCTCAAGTAAACGCTGTGGTTGAGTGAAAAGGAAGGTTTCAGTCATGAGTCATTAAGTCTTTCATCAAGGTTCAGAAAATAATTTTTCAATTTTACACTTCTGAATTGAAAGTAGAAAGAAAAAAGACTCATTTGCCCACGAGTCACTGTACGCCGCTGCTTTGTGGATCCTGTGTTGCGGCGGTGAATAGATGGACTCTTTCATTAACAGGCAGAATGTCTGTGATGTTATTATACTGTCAGGCAGAAAACCACTCATGAAGGAGGTCGGGGTTGAAGGTCGTGTGACTTCCGCAGTTGAAGAGGAGTAATTATACACACATCACGTAGGTGCAAGGTTTGTGTGCAGGCGTTACCTTTTTTTATATGCGAGTTCTTCACCCTGAAATCTTCACGTCGTAGAGCTGCAACGGTCGACTTAAAGTACGTTTTGTAATCTACCAAAGGCCGCAAAGGTCAGAGAAGACCAGCCGCATGCGCCCCAGAAATGTATGCTACACAAAAATGTTCGCAACTCAACAAACTTTTTTGTTCATCTGATATTTAAATTTAACCAGGGTCATCTTTGAAGGTTGTTTAGTTCCAGTAATGGGCCTCAAATTATTTCCTTTTTCTTATTTTCTTCTTCCATGTGAACCTTTCTTTGGGGTGGAAAAATACTGTATTTCATTTGGCATTGTGTGCCATGACTAAGCTGGAGGTGGAGGTGGAGGTGGAGGGGTTTTTCCTGGTCTTCTTTTTTTGCAATTTAGTCAAAAATATATACATTTTTATGCACATAACTAAGCCGACCATTTTACGGGGTGCTTCTGTGGTGGTTCTCGCCATTTTGCCATTATGACACACACACACACATACATACCCAGAAGAGGAAAGCATCGCCAGCCGACACTGTCTCAGCTGGTGATAACTGCAGGGGTGTAACGGCGCATGTACCATCATGGTTCGGTGCATGCACTTACATAAAAAATACGTCTGGCTGTCACATTATGGCGAGAGCATGTGTCTGTGAATGAGAGTGTAACCAAATCAGCTGTGAGGGAAAGTTTCGGAGAGCGAGTGGTGGATTGGAGGAGGACGGAGGAGGATCAGTGATGGTGAGAACCTGCCGGAACTAGCTTGGGGAAACATGCTGTGCTCATTTCACAAAACTATTTTGCTGGTCCTCTTCTGCAATGTGGACGAATACAAATCATTAATACTTGTCTCATGATCAGGTGTAAAGCCGTCGCTAATGTCTCCTCCACTTGATAGGAAGCTTCATGTACCTTCTATCGTTCCAGGATTGTAGGAAAGCAAGTGTGATGCCAGTAAAGACAGAAAACATTTGATATTAATGTGGACGAGGTCAAAGGTAGATTTTATCAGCCGGTGGTGGGATGCAGGTGCTGGTGGGATAAAAGAGGACAAGGTTCAAAGTTAGGCTGGAGTCAAAGATGAGGAGGAGACGTGGAGCGAGAGGCACCAGGAAGAGGAAAGAAGCTGCGAAGGGTGAGGAGGTGGGGTGAGACGGGAGGGGTGAGGATCAGTGGGGAGATCAGTACAAAGGGTTAAAGGGAGGAAGAGCAGACAGAGGAAGAAGAAGGGAGGTGTGATCTACTCACACACACACACACACACACACTTTCTCTTTCTCTTTGTTCACACACTCAGTAGCACGTCTCTGATTGCTCACACAGCCCGACTCCCTCTGAATTTAATTAACTTGTTTGTTTTTTTATGCATGTCGCTGTTTTTGTCCCAGTCACCTTCTGTTTGAGAGCTATGACTTGTGTTATGACTTGAAGCTTTGAGATTTATTTAGAAGTTCCTCAGAGGTCTTCAGTTTCACCTCCACACCTCATCCTTCTTCCATCTCCCGACTGATGTCACAACTCTGCTGACAAATTGTGCGCACCGTTCGAGATGAGGTTGTTTGATTTGCCGGCGAGCTGAGTTCTAACGTTGCGCTGCAGATTTCCTTCAGTTTAAGTGTGCATGGTGACTGCAGTAAGTCTGTCTGTGGCGCTGCTATATATTCACGTTGTAGAAGTATGAAGCACTTTCTACATCAGCAAAGTTCTGTAAAAGTGAGCGTTACATTTATTTATCATTCACTGAGTTCAGAAGAGACAGAAAATGCAGTTCAGTAATGGCTGTTTTCATCACATAACGCTGCAAAGTGCCAACAACAATGGGTCTCAAAGAATGGGTTTCTTCGATTGGAGGATACAAAAGTCTATTTGTTGAATGCGTTATTTATAATCCATCATCCGAGAAAACTTTGATAGAGTCAGATGGATTTTTTTTAGTTTAAACCAGAAAATAAAAGATTTCAGCCTCTGAACAATGAGCAGCGATGATTATCTATCTAACCACTGACGAGAACAAACTGACAACAGAGCTGCAGAGTCATTTTCAGCTCTGCTTTTCTATGTCAGAAAGTGCTGGAAGATTATGATCCTAAGCTGCAGCTGGTAGCATGATAGACACACACAGAGTCACAAACACACACAACCTGTGGGAAATGAAACGTACATTGTGTTCATACAGAATTCAAGATTTTTATGTGAATGTAGATGCAGAAAATAGGGACTTTCCCTTAAGGTTCAATGGCAGGTAACATTTTATAAAATAATGATAATAGTGGACTGATGGTGAGGTCATTTATATTTGTATCACCCAATAATTCTTAATAAAAATGACCCACTTGGTCCTTAAAGAGCTACTTTACTCAATGTTTTGTCTGTTTTTGTTTATGTCCTGACTTTCGCATCAGGAGGTGAAGTGGATGGTGGTGGAGCCGCTAAGTGTCCTGCTCTTCTTCTGTCAAAGTACTGCATAAACTCAACATAAAGTTTTTATTATTATTATTATTATTGACTGCAACATTTGTGACATATTTTTAAAGAGACCTCAGGACGATTTCCAGCTATGTTTGGTACGACAAAAAAATGATGTTTTCAGCAAGAAGTCAGGACGTCTCCAGGCGTGTTTGGGGCAACTAAAAACAGGGATTTTGAGCCAAAGATGCTCAAAACAAAAAACCATAAGAATATTAAGTTGCAACATAAAAGTGTTTTGCAGAAATGTACGTTGCAACAATGTATATTTATCCTGGCAGCTGGGTTGGACCAAACGAAACATCGTTCACTCAGTAAAGTTTGAATGAAGTTTGAGCAAAGACTCAAAGTTCTGTTACTGTACAGTCTATTTGTTTCTTAAAATGTCTCTAATATGAGAAAGTTTCTTAGCAGGCTGCCATTTTGAAAATGGACACAGTTAAGGACTTACATGCGTAACACACAAGTACTGTCCATTCACACGTCACATATTCTGAATGATACAAACCCAGACTTTTCTTTCAACTGTCTGTTTCAGTCATTTACAGCACTGTTTCTGCCTGAATATTACTTCTGGGGGTTATTCTCCTTTCAAAGAACCAAGTTACGTAAATCGCATTTTTATGTCTGTACCAGTCGGTAATGGCTGTGGTGAGTAATTGTAGAAGAGATGTGCAGAAATATGATTCAGATCAGTCAGAGAAAGAAGAAGGAGGAGGAGGTAAAACAAAAGGAGCAGGAGGTGTGACAAAGACAGAGTGAAGGTGCTCACAGCTCCTTCTGGTTCCTTTAATAGCATAATTAACTAGATGGCATTGTTCGCCAGTCTGTTTACGTCGGTTCGTGTCAATCATGGTCTCTAAGCGCTTCACAATCCTGCTTCTAATGCGTCTGAGAGGAGGCTGAAAACAGATTGAAACAGACTGAATGGCAGCAGATATGAGACAGGAGAAGCTTGAATCTTTTGCATATCGTCTCTTAACAGTGCTTATAAATGTCAGTACAGCATACAAGTTGACTAAATCCCACAGACAGGTGAGCGTTGTTTAATTGTATCCACAGAAAGGAAGGTCGCACATCAAACCTTCAAAAACCTGTCAAATAAAATACAAATATTAAATGAATAAAAGTCATTTTAATAAAGGATTTAAGTTTTTCTCTTGCTGCCAACGTCTAAAGCAAATGTAACAATGTTCAGATTTCCCTTTGATCGACTGAAATGTTTTGGCTATATTCCTTTACCCTCCTCCACTCATGCCAGAAGCCCTTATTGAACCGAGGAGGAGCAGCAGAGGAGGCACACACAGCCGAGAGAGATGGAGAATAACTTTTACACAGTGACCTTGACAGCTTCCAGTAATGTGGTTTGGAGCAGTCAGAGGGACTCTCCATGTTTTATAATGGCAGCTGCTTTTTTTAACGTCTGATGGCATCAGTGCTCCGCAGTGATCAATCTGCATTCAAAGACAAAGACACTGAGACTAAATTAGAAGCAATTTCAAATCATCAGACATCTCGCAACACTGTAACTCTTTTAGCTTAGCAGCTACAGCTATTTCGGCTTTAAAAAAAGGGTATACATAATGTTTTTTCAAGTCAGTTTGGGAGCTTTAATGATTTCTGGGCTTCCTGAGACTTGGATTTAAACTGGACGAGCTGCATGGAGCCATCGTGATGCTCTGAAATATGACTTTCCATCAGCATGGGGGTGAGTAGATTTTATCTTTAGGTGAACTGTCCCTTTAAATGTGACATTTGGAAAGGCAGCCATGAAACAAAATCGATTCGTTGTGAACAGCTCAGAGAGGACAGAGAGGAGACAAAGAGGACAGAAACACACCTGTACTGAAACACACAGTGATCAGGAGCTTTGATAACGCTGTGATCATTACGCAGCTGTGAATGAACTCCTTGTTCAATGTGATAATCCCCAAACTCAATTAAGTAATTATTTTGAACGACACAGAATGATCTGCTGTAAACAGCATTGTATGTTTTTGGTTAATACTGTTCAGTCCGATCGTGCTCTCTGTATTGTTCACCCAGACGGTGACACTGAGCCCCCGAAGACATCGCATGGATTCATTATCTGCAGCCCATGCACTATGGCCCTCAACAGGTCCTGTAATTGTTCCCCGTAATACGTCTCTTTGTTTGAGCGCCGTCGTTTCTTTTTTTTTAGCTCGACTGGTCAGTCACAAAATTGGCTCCTCTGGGGAGCAATTTAGTCAGTTTCGCAATTAGTGGAGGTGGAAAATGCCTCAGTGGCGACAGCGACAGCGGAGCACGGCGCCTGGTTACTGACACTGTTCAGACTGAAAACTGAGAGACTGAGGTTTGTTTTTGTTTTTCCTTAAAATGAGACATCTGGTTATTTTATAGGGTGACACCAACAGCAGATGCACACATCATTTGTGCAAGCAGATATTAAGACTCATATTTACATTTATTGTTAGGAGGCGACCTCTAGGGGCCATAGTACTACTGACTTATTTAATCTAATTTAATCATACATAACTGAATTGATGTAACTTAAGTATTAACTTATCCTCAACCTCACCAAGTGTTTTTGCTGCCTAAATCCAACCAAACTCCAGCTGTTACACAACGTTAACCTCATGTTTGCAGCCTGTCGCTGGTATTTCCATCGCTCATCAGAGAAGGGAGAATCCACCTTTTTTGTCCCCCAAAAGTGGTTGAACACCACTCACCACCACATCATTCTTGTGCTTCCCCTTAAATAGACATACTGTGCCATTCCCTCAAACCAGAACTAAGCTGAGAAGCGAGTGCCGTGGACCGGTGTACCCTCGCTCTCGACTGACTCCCCGCTGATCCTCCTGCTCGCTCTGTTCCTTGGCTTCACTTTCACCTGCTGCATAATGGCGGGTGCAAAATATCAGCAATATTTTTTTGCACATTTTGCAGCATTAACAGAAGAGTTCCTCATGTTTTTATGGCCCACAACTTCTCAGCACCAACCTTCTATCAATTTTAAGGCTCATTCCAAACCAGCTTCATACCATGGAAGAAAATCATGTTTAAACTTTCATTGGACCCAGAAAAATCTCCAAATTTAATTATTTTTTAAGTTTGACCCCTCTGGTCTGCATTTCATCATCTTTATGTGTCTCACTAATCACTTATTTTTCACTGGATTGGGTTGAATTTTGTCCTGAACATCCTAGAAACCCCTAAAGACACAACGTGTATTCATTTGAATAGTTATTGCACAATGTTTAATCAAATTCAATCATTTTTTTTTTACCCAAATAAAGAATCTTTAATTTTCAAAAACTAATATCTCCTCCAGTTTTCACTTTCCTCGAAAAATTTTGATTCTGTGAAATATTAATATGGTTCAATCACAGCCAGAAGTTATTTGGTCCTGCGTGAAAGCTGAAGCTGGAGCTGAAATCATATTTTAACTGTGTTTTTCCGAATAAGGATTATTTCTATTTTATTGAAAATATTTTCATCACATTGAAGCAGTCCCATCGTGTAGTCCTCGCTATCTTTTTTTATATTGGCTGAATTTCAGAACCTGTCTGGACTGATTGCGGTGGGTTCAGATCACCTGTGTGCAGGCTGTGGCGACTGGCTCCTGATTTATGAATGAAAGCAGCTTGGGGCATTCCCCTCTCAGCCAATCAGGATGTGACTTTCGTGACGTCCGTCTGATTCTCATCCTGATTCTGTCCTTGACTCACTGCGGACCTCATCCGAACAGACTGTCAGCCAGAACCTCTGCTCCGTCTCGGCCCCGTTGAGATTTCTTTGCTGTCCCTGTTCTTTCTAGTTGAGGGACATTGTGAGTGTTTCTACAACCTGGTCGAGTGACGACCAGAAGCTTTATTTGTGCGAGTGTTGCTTGCTTCAAATAGCTTTGCGCCTGCAGGTTTCTTTTGTTGTTTGTCTTAACTGAACGTCTTGATACTCAAGGTCCTCTATACACCTTCGGTTTTTACCCATTTCATTTCATTTCATTTCATGGGGGGAAATATATTTTCAGTTTCATTGTTCCCCAAAGAGGCATTTTTTGATTCTTATCCAAGTATTAGTGACCTTTGGCATTTCCCATGAATATAAATATTTTCTGTTTATATTTTTTTATGATTTGTGGTTTGTAGGCAATTTTTCTGCCAGTACTGCCACAGTATTGTGTTAATATTCTTTACATATTAAAAAAAAAATATCCAAAGATGCTTTATTACTACTTTTTTCCACTTCTCACTGACTGTAATATGTTTTAAGATGGTTGTTTTCTTAAAGAGGTCATATTCTGCTTTTTGGATGCCTTTCCTTTATTGTGTCATGAAGCATTTTTATGCCTGTAAAAGTTCTGCAAAGGGAAAAAGTCCAAAGTCCAGAGTCGAGCCTTTACTTCTGTGCATGATGTGCGTCACTATGTAACCATGTTATCATAAAATATAAACGGCTTAACCACAGCCATAGTTACCAGCTGTTTTTCTGGATCACACTACCTTGCTCGGCATGACCCGCCCTACTCTGCTTCTGATTGGCTGCATCCTGCCTCACCAAAGATTGAACAGAGGCGAGATGTCTGACTCCGTAGCTAACGGAGCGTTATAGACACAGTGTGACTCTTTAAAGTTCTGAACTCTGGGCTGGCATGGATTGATCCATAGATGCCTACCACCCTGCATCTGCAGGTGTTTGGCTCTGAGCCACTGCATCCGACAAGAGAGACAGTGAGGACAGTGGGGGAGGGGTGGTCCCCGGCCTAGTGAGAGATGTGATTGGACCAGCCTAGTGTTGTTATAGAAAATGAACCAGTTTATGGGCTGCAAAAAACTCCTGTCGTTAAGGTATGAGGATGTGTTGGTTTTATCCTCAAAAGTAAATTAATTAATTCTCTCTACTGATAACTCTTTTCTCTAGTTAACAGCTGTAATAGTCATTACTCCATGTTGAACTCCCTTTTTTGGAGCACTGCTGACCCTATTTGCTAAAACATAAAGAAGAGACCCAGTTGCAGAGCAGACGCACGGCAGCACTTTTGATAAAGGAAAGCTTTTGAAGAAGAGGCAGCGGCGTGTCAACTCCCACTTGGCTCCGACAGACTCGCAAAGGAACAAACCGTCTTCAAAGTGTCGCCGCAAAGGGCCGAGATGCAGGAACATGTACTGATACAACTGCTGATGTTGCACCTAGTCTCAAATCCCATAGCAGCGTGTATCCAAAGTTTGCCTCCACTCCACTACTCCTTTGTGTCACTCACATTGATTCATGCTGACTGAGCAAAGCCAATAGCACACCTCGCACACAAAAGAGTGATAAAAAAAGGAAAATGTGAATGCGAACAGCTTTTGGCGCCGAGGGTGGAACATACTGCTGCAGCGTAGTAAACCCTCGGGAAATTGATTTTTCTTCACATCCTTTTTTTGTTCGGATGGCTTTAAGTCTGCAGAGACCCAGATGTTGATTTTAATTTTATAGACTGAGAACAAAGCTGTGGATATTTCTCTGAACCTGCAATTTTGTTTTTTTTATGTTTAGTTCCACAGTCAAACAAAATCCACCGATCATTTGGGACCAACGTCTAGAAACAAATAAAGAACGACTAAATAAACACGAGAAATTTCCTTTTAAAAGACTCCTAGGCCTCAGGCATTAACCTCCGCTGGCTCGTTTGATACAAATGATTTTAATAAGTCGTCAATGTTTCGTCAGCCTCTTCCACTCTGGTCCTCTCACAGAGCGTTTTTGTTGGAAGAAGAGAGGGCAGAATAAAAGATGGGAGGGTTGTTAAAGTTAAATTGCTCTGGCAGTTGGACAAAATATTCTGGCACTGGCTCGCGGGAGGTTTGATAACCCTCATAACTCCAAGTGCCGTGCAGAGCTACCCTTGAAAAGATTAATATTTTTTAGGGATCCATCTCCTCGGAGATTAATTAGACTTCTTCACCTCCCACACACATGCACACCACCTCTCCCACCATGAAAACATGCGCCATCTCTCCGGCTCGCTGTCCAATTATTATTTGTGCTTTTACAGTCTCAGTTCGCACAAAACAATTTCTTTCAGAGATAGGGGAACTGTGCAACGACACGACAGCGGGAACAAACTCATAATTTACTTCTGTCACTCACAAAACAGCTGCCTCAATATCTTTAAATGATTTGCTGTGTTTTCTGTCCCGTCCAATATTTCTCTCCCGGCAAAGTTCAGCTTTGCTTCATCTACAGTTATTCACATACTGAATATTGCTGCTGTTCAGAGTGTCACTGAGAAAAATCCAATTTAAATACGACAGGTAAAATAAACTTTATGAAATATGAAATTGAACAACTCTGAAGGAAATAGGACTAGACCAAAGCAGAGTCTTTGTTTAACAAGCAAGTCCATTTCCATTATACATAAAAAGCTTTTAAAGTACAATAAAGGCTTATTCCTGAATAACATTTGTAGATTGTGCATCTTGGTTGATAGAAATTGAAACAGATGACAATCTACTTGCAAGTGAGGCTCCATCTGTGAAACATTTTGCAGTGACTTCGCCATCATGTCTTTCGCTTCTTTGCTGATGATGATCTTTTGTTTAATCAGATGGTGACACTTGTGCTGTGTGGAGGGTTTCTGGCCAGGTATGCATGAAGTCAGTCTGGGGATATTGTGGATAGCAGGTTGGGAGCAAGTGAAGAAGGAGAGAAGGTAGCTTAGGCTCTTGATCACAGTGAGGACAAAATGGTTATTGGAAGTTCGACTGACAGAGTTTGGTGCACAGGTAGCCAAAAGCTTTCTTGTGTTGCATATAAAATTCATTAATAAATTAAATATCAGTCTGTGGTTTCGCGCGGGTTTTCTTTTGTCAGCAAGCTTAAGAAGTCAACCCATCCTAAGTATTACAAGCATTATGTTAGACCAACACAACATGGCCACTCCACCGAACAGGCTTGATGAAGAGGGTGGTGAGCTCATGGTTTCAGTCTTCACCTGTAGTCTTGAGGTTTCAATAATAACAACAAATGCAAAAACTCTTCAAAGTGAACTGTGTGTCCATGTGACTGGTCATAAACTTTAACTAGTCTTCTCTGAACCCTGTGGTTGAACCAACGCATCCTTTTTACCTAAACAACAGATCGATTGCCAGTGACTCCCATAACAAGACAGGTGTACCAGACCTTCGTCTTACGCTCGCAGTTTGGTTTGGTTTAGGCAAGAAAACTACTTGGTTGGGTTAAGTATGTACGTTTGTTGTTTGTGATGTAACTGAACAAGGTTAGTACCGTTGACTTTTGGTTTCACACAGGACATTAACAGCAGTCTCCTGGGAGAAAGTCCAATGTCTGTTTGACACATCCATCCAACTCAACCTCCCCCTTTGTTGTTCCTTATACTACTTCACTTGATTCCCACCTTTGCTTCCATAGTGATCTCTATTGCCAGTAGAGGTCGCCACCGAACAGTAAACATAAGTATGGGATGCAATAAGATGCTTTCACAGTCATTCCTGTATTGGTTGTTTTTCTGATGAAGACGGGTTCGACGTTGGTTAAGTGTGGTCAGATAAGATGTATTCCTTTTATGTTCGGTAAAGATCCTGGTTGGAAGAACACATCGTTCACTGTTGGTACAGAAGCGGACTCGTTTCACAGTCACATGCTTTGTCATGGAAAACCATCCACATTGACCTCCACAGTAAGAGATGTATATGTAGCTGCATAACAACATTATGCTCCTGCTGTTGGAGAGGGAAAGAAGGTTTCAATCTTCTGAACAAATTACAAATCCTATTTTATGTTCTGTACAGCCGTTGAGGTGCTTATGCCATCTGCTTATCTGCTCGCCTGCATGTGAACGTACTCCAGGTGATGTAAAAAAAACTGCTCTAGGTCGTAATACCTTTTCCCTTATTGCTTTTTCTGCACAGATTGGATAAAGGAGACGTTATTTATAATGCCACAGAGAGGACTGAAGATTGGAGGGCTTTAAATCCTCACTGCTGACCAATGTAAAGCTATTAAGGGCTGACGGGCGCATTCTCGGGGTTACAATAGACCCGAAAGAAATGTTCCCAAATCTCTACTAAACTGTCAAAAATCAACAGAATGGAATATAAATTTAACTGTAAGCTCTGGCTTTTTTTCCCTCTCCATGTTTGCACATCTGCTCCTTTCATTTGTGCATTCGTCCCCTCTTTGCTCCATGGCATTTCAGCTCCTTGGAGCAGGTGAGAGAGGATATAGCTGAAATTCTGCCTGTCTGTCAGCTCTTTGTGGGGAAAGATTTCTCCCAAAGAGCAGCTTTACGCGCCACTGACTGCCATGATTAACGTATTTACAGGGAGATAAAGGGAGGGAGGCAGAGAGCCGGACAGGGAGAGAGAAATCAACTGAGTGCTCATTGAAACCAGATGAATTAGATTATGGGAGTGAGCGGCACGCAGAATGAACATGCGTATTTAGCGTCTATTGTCAGGATCTGTGCTGGGAGCGGGAGGGAGTGCAGCCCGATATAATTCAGCTGTCAAGGAACGTTTGAATTCCCACACATGACTGTTGAGGAAGTGAAATGTGGCACACAGTGATTCATGCCGGAGTGAGATTTGTGTTTGGTTTGAACCGATTTGACGTTTCAGTCAACATGGCCAAGTCGTGGTGGTCTAATCCGTGTGGCGGGGCTTTACGGAAGGGG
Organism: Pagrus pagrus; assembly: GCF_965226575.1. Lineage (NCBI taxonomy): Eukaryota > Metazoa > Chordata > Actinopteri > Spariformes > Sparidae > Pagrus > Pagrus pagrus. Next base: position 3,363,659 of record NC_140201.1, on the reverse strand, counting down.
ACTCCAGACTGCAATAATTAACCCAGAGGTTGATTAATATTGTAACTGCGAGCTATGGGAATTGGATCTTCCTTTTGACGGCGACATCTTCAGAGTGTGTGCATGACAGTGTGTGTGCGCTGGTGTTAAAAGACCTCTGCGACCGGGTCGGTGCACATCTGTCTACATTAGTCTCTCTGTGCATTTGATCCTGCTTTTCCTTCCCACTGCCTCATTCTTTGTGATTAATGCATTAATGGGCAGCGCTGAGAGTCCCATTACGCTGCAGCTGAGAGTGTGTGTCAGATGTGTGCGTGTGATTCTGACAGTTTGAGCGCAAAGTGTGATATTTGCGTGCGTTTCATCTTCCCCCCGCACTGTCGCGACGCTCTGCCCTCAGCGTGCCCGCCTCAGATGCCAGACCATTTCACAAACTGCTTCAAAGGGCTTCTCTCACTCCCAGTCACTGCTTATAATTCCCAGTTTCACAACTTTCTCTGCAAATGGCCTCTTATTCTTTGTCACGCATCCTCTTCCTCTCTCTTGTGTTCTTATTCATAAATTTCCATTCATACACTATATTGCTGTGCTTGTAATTTATGGCATCTGTAACGTTTTACTCTCCACTTTAAATTTAAAGGGGAGCTCCACCAGTTGTACGCATTAAAGTGTGTTTACAAGTCTTGGGATGGGAAGTACGACTGCATATGTGAGGAAAGTAGTATAAAGCCTTCTGTGGCTCCAGAGGAAGCTGAAGAATAACAAGTCGAATAAAAACGGTGATATCTCTGGTTCAGCTGTATCGATTTCTTTGGTCGTCTCTCTCCTAACAATCTAATTTTCTCTTCTATTTTAACATCTTACAAATGAGGTTTCACCCTCTCCTCTCATTTCTCTCCTCCTTGCTGCATTTCATCATATGTCCCTCTCTTTTTTTCAGTGTAAAACAACAGATTCAGCCCTTCTCCTCCTTCTCTCCTCACCTCCTAAGCTTTCCTTCTCCTCCTTTTTTTTTCTCCCTCGGGGGATCAAGAACCTCGCTCTCATAACAAAGGGGCGGTAATCCCCTTTTTAAAAATTGTTCTTTTTTATATTCTCCTCCAGTGCTGCACTATTTCTCCCTTATTGTCTTCTCCTTTCGTGCTTCCATGTCTTTCTTATGTCCCATCAGCTCTTCTGCCCCATAATCTTACTCTCTCTTTCCTACGTACCTCATAAACTTGCTTCTCTCTGCCATATTTCTCTATTTCTTTCAGCTTCTCCTCTTTCTGACCTCCTTGTTCTCCCTCCATCTTTTCTCTTGCAGATGAGATCGATATGTTGGAGCGTCTCTGGCTGTCGGGTATCTGCCACAATGATAAAATCGAGGTATGGCATCTTATACCTTTCTCTGCTTTTCTTCATTAACCTGTTACACAATCAGCTTCTGCTCTGTTTTCTGAATAAGCTAAATAGTTGTCCAACCAAACTGTTGTATAAGTTAATCTTCTCCTAAACCTAACCGAGTAGTTTTGGTACCTAACCAAACTGCAACCATTTGACAACATTAATAACATTTCCAAAAGTCATAATATGTCATACTTGAAAGTCAAACCTTCCGGTGGCATATTATGTATTATTGTGAACCTGACCACAGAGCCCTTAACGTGCAAAATGCAATAGTGATAGGTAGCGCGTCATCGTTTGAAGCTAAAGTGAACTTGCCGAGCTGCCGAATTTGACATGTTGGGAGTGAGAACATGTTGAAAAGCAATGACGCATTTACCAGGGCTCAGCTGCCTGTCTTGGGGCTCCAGTCCGGTCCTTGTAATTCTATATCCTTCATATATTACAAGGCGATGACACACAATCAACAAGTCTGCCATTGCCATGAGTAGTGACGTTTCCATCCAGGGGTGGTTGAATCTAGGGCAACTTGACTTGGCCAATGTGAATAAAGGGAGATAAGTAGTCTCTCCTTCACCTACAATACTGTAATCGTTCACAGTTGGCCCTATGTGGCCCTCATGTTACTCCAACTGCCTTTTCACACTTGGCCTCAGGTGACTCCAACGACTCTGACTCCGACTGCTGTTACGACAGGCAGGAGCACTAATGAATCAGTGACCTTGATAACAAAACCTCAGACATGAAGTACAAGGCCGATCGGATGAGTTGAGAAACATTTTCAACCAAGTCTATTGACCAGATTATACTCTTCTTTGTTATCTTCAGGTTTAAAGTGATAGTACTTCAGTGTATGAAGCCAATTTTCAGTTTGTGGTTGCAGAGTGAATTTTATCGTTCTCGTCTGCCAGCTTATGAACAACTTCACTGATAAACCTGATACTGATATTGACAGTGTGAGAGAGAATGGTTTCTCCTGTGGAAAATAGTTGTCACACAGTCCGGAGCAAACCACAGCTTGTCAGCAGTAGTTACATGCAATCAAAAAGTAGTCATCTCTCCAGGTTTGAGTCATGTTTCTATTCTATATCCTCGCTCCTGCCACCCGCCAGTTAATATTGTTTTGCTCAGATTTCCAAACACAAATAACTGCTGCCTCTCAAACATCACCCTGCATTTTGAGGTTGTTTTGTGAAGTTGGTTTCAAAGACAAACCGAACAAAACTGCACTGCAGGTCTTGCAGAAGGGTGCCGCTTGGAGAAACAAACCAAACTAAAGCCGTACACATCTCAGAATAAATGTCTGCACACATATTGGGTTCAAATGCCCCAACAGGAGCCAAAACCCTTGATACAAAACAATAATAGTTATTGATTCAAGTGCGAATGCCGCCCGGCTGCAGATGAGAGCTATTTATGTTGAAACTGAATTAATTAAATAGCCTGAAAAGCTTTTTGTTTGATCCCAACCAGATATTTTGTGGTGACTGACGTGTTTTGGTCTTTGCATCAGTGTTCTGAGTGCAGGGGCTCTAAAATATCACAGATGGGTGCTCTGACATCCAGTGACAGCAAAGGATTCTCTATCCTACTGCTGGTTGTAATTAACTTTTTATCTGCTGTCTAGGAGACAAATTGGCCCTCGTTAGTAATAAATACACTCTGCTGTCTCATCTCTGCCCCTCCCTTCTCATATGCTTTCCTTTTACCTCTTCTGCCTTTCACTTTCACGCTTTCTTTTTCCTCGGCTCTTCTCTCTGCTCTCACCTCCTATAATGCTTCCCATTACTCTCCTTCCCTCCTGTCTCCCCCTATTTATCCACTCTCCCCTCCAGGTGATGAGCAGTAAGCTGGACATAGACAACATGGCCGGGGTCTTCTACATGCTGCTGGTGGCCATGGGCCTCAGCCTCCTGGTATTTGCCTGGGAGCACCTGGTGTATTGGAAGCTGCGGCACTGTGTGAAGCGATCCGGTGGGATGGACTTCCTCTTGGCTCTCAGCAGGGTGGGTGAAGGCAACAAAGACCCCACAAACACGTTAACAAGCATCATGGTGTATTTCTTTGAAAAAGTAAAACAAATGAAATATACACAACACTGTTCCAAGTACCTGTAAGGGTTATGGAGAAACATCTGAACTTGTTGACTCTTCCTGGCTGCTTGCTCGCCATCCTGCACTTCAGCTAGACGCACTGACTTCTCATTGTGTCACTGGTGCTCTCAGTAAATCGTGGCCTCCCTGTTACGCAGAATAGTATCTGATTGGTGCATATGGTTTATTTTTGGAGAAATTTTGACACTGATTTCAGATAAAATATAATGTTTCTTTGAATTAGACTTATTTACTTTTCCTGCTGGAAGCGTTCGTAGTACATGGCCATAGTTCGTTCAGGGACCAACAGAAATTTGAAAATCTGAAAATGAGTATTTTTTAGCAGTTCATGGATATTTTTAAAAAGAAAACATGCCTCTCAAACTTGCCCGCACGTTTGAAAAAAATCAATTTTATCCTTGTAAAAAAAACAAAAAAAAAACAGAAATACATTAAAAATTAAGCCAGACAAAATGAAACAAGAGATTTAAATGGAGGTTCTCACTTTAAATCCTTCCCCAATAATTTGGTGTTTCCATACTGTAACATCTCTGTATTGTCATCACTCATTTGTTGAATAAAATTTAGTCAGCAAGGCTGTCAATCAGATGTGAAAAGAAATGTAGAATTGTATGTCATCTGCATAAGAACAAATGCAAATGCACAAAGTTAATGGCAGCCTGTGGAGCCAGAGAAGAATGCTGCCAACCCTTCATTAAAAAAAACTGTTATTTACATTGTAAATGAATTCTTGAGGTCAAGCAGTAACAGTGTATGCTCCAGTAAACCATGTGTACTATCTCTGATTCTTAGGTTTATGAAGCCATTTCTCATCAGAGTGGATGCAACATGGCAAGATGTTTATAATTAAAACATAGATCACTTGGAGAAATGGATGCTTTTGTACAACACTTACTGAGAATGCACATCACACCATCTTCTGGAGTCGAGGGCAGTAGTTCGTTATGTTGGTACACAGAATCTACAAAAGATATAAAACAATTCAAAAGTTCTGCCAGCTGGTGAGAACTGGAGGACGTGAACTCTGAGGCGTGACAGCTTTTAAATCTTCATTTTCATTTCAACCAAACACTACAGCAGCTGATCTCCCTGATTTGCACTCTCTCAACCTGAGAAGCAATCAGTGAAATAACCTGCGGTGGTTAAGGAGCATTGGTAAACGATTTATGCTGGAGCAGATGTTATGATTGACTGAAAAGTTGTTAGGGTCTCCTGTTTCCTGTGTGAAATTAAACTGAAAACTTACTGATTGCTGCATAGAAGGCCACTTCATCCAGGAAAATAAAGATGGATAATGATGAACCTTTTTCAGATACAATCAAGGTATGCATTGCACAACAGTAAGTGACACTCAATATTGGTATTTGTTTCTGGCACTCAGCGGGGGACAAGGAGGTAGAGCCAAAAAGAGGGACTTCAATAGTATCCTTGGCATCACACCAGGAAAAGGCCAAAGGCTGCAGGCTAGACTGATCACTTGGCTGATGTGCAGCTGTTCCCTTTTACAGTGACAACAGTTTCTGAAAGTTTGGCTTGGGGTCCTGGATAATTAAGTACAGGTACAAAGAGAGACTTACAGAGGTTGACATGAAAAAAAGGAGGGTTTAGAGGAACAAAGAGGAGAGTAAGGAGTAAAGAGTGGGGATGGAACAGTAAGAAGTGGAAGTATCAAGAAAGGAGATGAATGCTGTGATTGGGGAGGGAAAGAAAGGAGAAGTAGGAAGGTATAGGGGAGGGAAACTTTGAGATAAGAAGAGAAGAGAGCTGGCTGAGAAGACAGCTGTGGGTCTGGATGGCGGAGGCAGTGGAGTATAGCAGGTGTTGGAGGAGAGGCCAGGAGGAGGTGCAGGGGGGAAAGGAACGACGGGGACAGATAGGAGGAGGGAGGATGGAGGCGAGGTGGAGGGGCGGGGTGACTGTTGAAGTAGAAAACAAGCCTCAGAGAGCAGTAAGGGAGATATCCTTGTTTGTCAGAAGGCGCTGTGTTACAATACTTGCTGAGTAGCTGTGAGAGGAACACCATCGTGTTGGAATGATGACAGAAGATTGTGATTTATTACCCCTTCCTGCCTGACAAAGCAGGGAAAATGGCAAATTTATGCACAGCGGAAGAGTGCTCTAATTGCACTATTAAAAAGGAGTGGGAGGAAGTAACATTACAGCTCTTACTTCTGACTTTATGCGTCCAACGTATGAGGAAATTGCTCCAGTACAACTAAATGAAAAACTGTAAATTTACCCGCAAAAACAGAATTATTGCTTTACAGTTCAGACTATGCACTATATAGAACCTCAGCTATCAATCTTAAAGCACATTTTAGTGTTTATAATTACTTTGATAGTTAATATAAGACATTCATTTCAATACAAGTTAATAAAAGTATGAGATGAGTGAACATTTAGCATAAAGTGGGGAAAAATGAGAAACATGCAACATGCTTGCAAGTCAATTAAAGGTGTACAATGCAGGATATGTTACTGTTTGTCTGCTCATTGAGTTGTATTTGAATGGTGTGTTGGCAGAGCACAACACCGCAGTCACATGGCTGGATTTTGTGTGAATACAAAAGTTCATCTTGTCTGCTGTCAGCCTCTCTGCTCTGTGTGTGTCTGTAGCTCAGCTCTGCTCCCGGTCAAACAGACATTTACCTCTTGATAGGGGGCAGAAGAGAAAGACAGAGACAGCGATGTAACCTGGTCGCTAATGTCCAGACATTGTGCTGTTATTGGTTGGGGGCTTCACACCACTGCCCCAAGATAGACGCCCAGACACCTCCTGAACACAGCAAAATACTGGAAAAAAAGAAAATGTAGGCAGATGGCAGAGCCTCTGCAGTTACAGATACCACCACAAACTTGTGACAATAATTGAATTCATTTAATTCAGTCTGGACCCCCTTGTGCTTAAAATTGAAAAGCTAAACTGGGAGCAGTTTCACAAATTGTCTCTGTGCCAGTGGTGGAACAAAGCACTGCGACTGTTCTCTGCTTGTTTTCAAACTGAGGAAATCAAATTATTTTGTCAGTGGAGATTAATTTGTGGAATCAGCTTAATATCTTAATAACTTAATTATTGAACATGTTTTCTCAAGTTCAGTTAACAATTGGTTTCACAAAATAGAAAACTTCAAAGAACACGTCACTCAAATTTTTAAGGCTGCAGGTTTTCTTCCAAATATCTACTTCAATCACATCATCAATCACAACAATGTGATAATGTTTCATAGTAATTTCTAATTTATTCTTAAAGCCTAGCAAAACCTGCATTACGCATTGGCTTACTGAACACACTACTGTATAATTTCTATGGCTCATGTATGAAAACCTATTGTGCCCCCTGCAGTGTCTGATATCCAGATATTCCCCAACGGGCTTCCCTGTAGACTCTTTTAAGCGCAACTTCACCTCTCTTCACACATTCAGAGCATAGCAGCATATTTTCTTGCATGGGCAAACACAACTCTTATCTGTAGCCTTCCCCATTCTTAGAGTAAAAACATCAATTCCATGGAAAGGGCACTCCCAAGACCAGTTAGCTTCTATCTCCCAAGCTATGTGCTGTGCTTGCCTTAAAGCCTCTGCAGCTAGCCTCTGTGGCTTGCTTTAACCCAATCAGCGACTGACCCAAGTTTCAATTTCACAGTATGCTGCACCCCATGCTCTGGGGGCTGTGATAGCATTTCTGCCACTGGGACTGCTGATTCATGTGTCCGGAAGGGCCATTATTACAGTCTCTCCATCAGATCTGTGTCACGGCCTGGGAACAGAGATTTAGAGGAGGCCCCACACATTTAGTCATTAAGATGTGACAGATATCAATGGATATTATGAATCATCTTCACGTATGAGGAATAATAGAGTCTTTGTGATTTACATGGCTCTCCTCAGTACTGCTAATTGAGTCCCATCTATCTACAGGGAGGTGTAAATATACAAAGGTAAGGGAGCATTGCAGAGACAGATTTGCTTCTGTGACACGATTTTAAATTAACTGCTCCTGCCTGGGGTTTAAAACATAAAATTATGTCACAAGAAGCTAGTAATCTTCTCTTTTTCCCAACTCTTTCAGCTCATGTTTTATTCATAGCAAACATTGTTGAAAGTTGCTGCTGAGATGTATAAAGCTCGACAGGAGCATGGTTGGAGCAGTTCATTAAATCCAAGTGAGAACGATCATATTTAAACTCAAGTGGTAACAAACAACACCACCAAAACATGAAACATGAATGTGAAAATGAGAGTCTCTGTCCTGATATGTCCTCGTCAGAACCAACTGCTGGAAACAAAATCTTGACATCAGATAAACAGTAGTTCTTCTGCATCATTAGGTTTTCTTTCACTACAGAAATTGCCCTTTCAAGGACTGCATGGCTCTTTTTAGAGGCAGTTTGTAAGATATGGCCAGAATTTTGGTTTCAAATGTTAAAAAAATGAACTCACATTATCAGCAGCATTGGCATTATGTCAAAGTTATCTTCATATTGTTTTGCAGATATGTCTACTCTTGTACATTTTACAAGTTCTCTTGACTTTTAGTGTAATTAATGAACAAAATAAACTCACGAAATGTATGAAAGTAAATACCCTTATGACGATTTCCATGCTAAAAAGAAAAATACAACCATCCACCATCTGAATTCAAGCTTCTCTTCACCGAACTAAGACAAGCTTAACTGTCTCGTTAACTCATCTTCAACCAAATCTAAGCTTAAATTAAATGATATTAAATTCATCAAAACAGTCAACCATTGTCGCCCACTGCAGATGCCCAACTGTCTCTTTCCTCTCCCGCTTCACGCCTCTCCCGTCCCCACCCACTGTGTTGTCTCTGCCCCAGAGTCCTGGTGAGAGTGCTGTAAATCACCTCTGTACTGTGTTCCCTGCTGTCAAACTGGCCTTCATCGGTCTGTGTTTAGTTCCAGTCTGGTGTCCAGCTGTGTTCACTGGGAGTCTGCAGAGCCCGGTTGAGCTGAGCACCATTACCCACAAACTAACTGAGCTAATTAGCTAACGGTAGTAAGGCTATAGCCAAAGATAGCGAGCAAAACGCAGCAGAGTATCAGTTTCTTAAAATATGTTTCACTAGTGGAGTAAGAAGCAAATAAATATGTATTTAAGTGCTGTGTTTTTTAAGATCAGATTTAATTTTTCTTGATTTGTGTACATTGACCTCTTGTTTTTGTTATTTCAAGATATAGACACTCATTTCTTGAATATTCCTCAAACAGGTAGATTTCTATTGGAGCTGTGTTGAATATACTTACTTGACTGGCAGATCACGTATCACCTGGAAAATAAGACTAGAGGAAAGTGTTTCTCTATATAAACACCAGTGAGGAATGGTGCAGTCCACCCAAAGGGCCTGGAAATGGGTCTGTTTTTTTGTTGTGACTAAAATCTCTAACCTCATGTGATAGGAGAGCTCTACTTTAGTTTAGATCATTGTTCATTATTTAATTTGTGATGTGTGCACTGGGAAAGGCAGTCCAAGGAGACGTTGAAGCTCGTTGAGTTTTGCTTAAGTATGTAAGATGGCAGCTAGGAGGAGAGGTGCTTCTCTTAAAATGCACCATCTGTCACCAGTTGTTTTATTTGCACAGTGACAAAACAGGTTCTGTTGCTTTGCTCCCCCATTGTTTTGACTCTTCTCCAGAAGCTTTATACTCCGTGTGCTCTCAACAATTGTTTTTCACAGTGTCTTCGGAGAAAAACCTAGTCCTGCTCCAGCTGAGTGATGCTTTGTTTGCTGAAAGCTTTGTTTGGTTTGATAGTGTGAAAACTGACACTCCAAGCACCTTAGTAAACTCAGTCCAAAGTTTCTCCAAAACTCTCATCAATATTTAATGGTCAGTACTCCTTGTAGTTTGTCTTCATTGGAGATGTGGTGACTCAGAGAACCTGAAGTAGGGGGAAACCACCTAGAGCGATTTCCCAGCATGTTGAGAGAGAGTAAAGGTAGATTATTTTCTTCTTTTCAAAATGTTATTGTGAAACATATTGAGCCGACAAGCGACACAGTCAGTGGTTATGTAATGCACTGAATAAAGAAAAATATGAATACACAAGTTGTAGTCGAGACAAATTTTAAGTCTCTCTCTCTGGATGGTAAACGGTATCCATAGTAGCTGTTAAACAGACTTTCTTAAGCACAGCATTCATATTATTTTTTTGTTTTTCATCAAGACTAACTAACAGTATGAATCCAAATCTTGACATTTGTCATCCCAATCGCCAGCATAAATGTTGGCAATGTATGTTTCTGTAAACCATGGATATGTTGAAACTTAGCTGTAGGTCATAATATTTTTTTAAACTCTAAACCAAGTGTGTCTTTTCGTGAAAATCGTAATAAAATCAGTGAAAGTGAGTGTTTGAATGGATCTGCTACTGTCAAAAGATCTGGATTTTTGATTTACGAAACTGGTGAAATCAGACACAATGAGGCTTATATACTTTGCTTAGTACACATGCAATTCTCTGATGATAGCTTTCGTATCAGATCAAAACTGCTTTATAGGTTTTCTTTTCAAAATTGGGGATGTTGGGCATTCTCTTTCTGTGTCTCTGTCTCTCACACACAGTTCCTGCTTATCATACTTGGCAGCCTGCTGGTCTAATTACAATCTTTCTTTTATCTCTCCACCCAGGGGATGTATAGTTGCTGCCAGTTTGAGGATGAGACAGCACCAGGGGGAAGCTCTTTGCCCCAGTACCACACAATGACCAGCATGCCTACAGCACCCCAACAACACCTCGTCACAGCCACGATAAATAATACGACTGCCATTGCCATGGTGCAACAGCAACAGCAGCAGAAGCACCACCAACAACAGCAACAGGGGCAGACTTATACAACCATGCTACCTGGAACGCCACCAACTACAGGACACTCAGCAATGGCTCTGGGACCCTCAAACAGCCCCTTACTGGAAGGCCCCATGCCCTGCTCCACTTTCTTGCCACGGCATGACCGTAGACTTGCTGTGGTTGATCGCTGGAACAGGCCAAAGCCAGAGAAAGTCATGGCTGCAGGCAGTGGTGGAGGAGTGGGTATTGGGGGAATAGCAGGAGGTATCACTGAACTCCAGGCTCAGCAGCAGTTTCAGCAAAACCTTGGACAGCACTGGAACATGCAAGGAGGTGTTGCAAGTGGAGCAGGTGACACGGGACTAGATGAATATAAGCGCTACTATGGTCCTATAGATCCAGAGGGGCTGGGAGCTAATTCAGACCAACAGGCAGCTGGCCCCCAGCAGACTCCCAAAGCTAATCCTCGAGGCCCTAAAGCCTCAGGCATGCCACGTCTGCCTCCAAAAGGCCCCCCACCAGGCCCAGGGCACTTAATCGCCAAGCCACCTCCACCGCTCCCATCCTCCCCACGAAGGCCACCTTTCTGGCGACGAGGGAGCCTAGTTCAGGCAAGAAGAAAAGGCTCAGGAGGTCCCCTGTATGAGAATATACTCCCTCTAGGGAGGCGAGGAGGTGGGAGGTATGGAGCAGGTGATGGAGGTGGAAGGAGAGGGCGACGTCCTCCTCCACCTCCTCCTCTGCCTGTCCCCCTTTCCTCCCCAACACACACCCCTACCACGCCCTCCTCCCCATGCCGTTTCTACTCCTCCTGCACCAGTGCCTCATCCTCTTCCTCCTCATCTACATCGTCCTCATCCTCTTCTTCATCATCTGTCTCGCTCTCTAGGTCAAATTCCCCCTCCTCTTGCTCCAGTGACAGCTCCTACAACTCCTCGCTGAGTTTCCGGTATCGACCAGGCGATAGGGATTTTACGGTGGATGATGATTATGACTCAGATCTGCTTACAGAGGAGTCCAGCCTCCTCTTGGGGTCACGGCGGAAGATTCGTTCACGCCGGATGTCATCACGCTCACTGCCATGCAGCCCACCGCCTCCACCAATCCCGCCCCGAAAGCCACGCCCTCAGAGAGATTTTGGCAGAGAGAGAACAGGCAGCCAGCTCGCCCAACTACAGGAGTGGTGGGCATCATGGGGCGACAGAGAACGAGTGAGAGGAGGAACAACAAGCCGGGCAGATGGAGCAGTGGGTAGAGAGGAGAAAAGGCACAACAAAGAGAGGGAGCGTGAGAGGAAGAGGAGGAAGAAGGGCCGAAAGAAGAAGAAAAGGGAAGAAAGGGAAAGAGAGAGGGAGCGAAAGCGCCGCAAAACAAAGAAGAAACGGAAAAAAGATGACAAGACAAGGAAGAGAGAGCGGAAGAGGTCTGAGCAGGAGGGAGGAGATGCTGAAAAGAGAGAGGAACTCAAGTCAGGGACACCAGACTACCCGTCATACCCGCCTCTGAGACGAGAGTCTTTTCGGAAAAAGAGTGAAAGCTCAATCAGAAGCTATGGATGGAACATCCCCGGTGAAGACGACAGGAAGGAAAGAGAAGAAAAAGAGAGGGATGATGGGGAAGACAGCAGAGGGAAAGAAAGACACCACAGGCGAAGGAACAGTAAGCACTATCAGAGCTCTAGCAGTAAGCCCTCTTCATCTGTCAAGTTCTGGGGAGGGGGCAACCCGTCCTCTGACACTATTCCATCTGCCTTTCTGCCCTTGTTGCCTGTCTCCTCTAAAAGGAGGAAGAGTAAAAGTTCAGACAGAGATGCTGTAGGAATGGAAGGAGAGAGGAGGCCATTGCTGGGACGGAGCGGGAGAGGTGAGATGCTCTCCAAGGAGGGATTGTCCTTCCATGAATGGGAGTCTGAAGTGGAGCGTGAGGAAGAAGATTCTGAGCTTGAGAGACGGAAAGCTGAGCGTGGAAAGAGGCGTGGAGGAGGAAGGACAATGTCCGATGAGGAGCGGGAACGTGATAAGGTAGTCGGTATATATTCTGATGATGATGGTTCTTCAGGAGAGTTTGGGAAGTTTGAGAGGTACTGGGAGGATCATGAAGGAAGGGCAGTTGGAGGAATTGGAGGGGGAGGCTGGTTTTTCAGCACCTACCCCTCGAGAGATAAAGCCGGCAGCATCAACAGTCGAGATGACCTGTTCCTCGAGCGAGGAGAGAGGTGGGGGACAGCAGAAAGTGGATGGGGGTCTAGCGGAGGTGGTGGTGGAGGAGGAAGAGGAGATGGAGATAGAGGTTGGGGCTCAGGTTCACACTGGCCCCCGCCTCCTCTCACGCCACCCCCTCCTCGACGATACTGGTCGGTGGACAAACTCCACATACAAGATGAGAAGAAGAGTAAACGCAAGTCAAAGGACAAGGGAAGAGGGCACGCAGCTTGTTCCTCCTGTCATTCCCCCAGACACCATCCGCACTCCCATTCTTCCAAATGGGCACGCATAACATCTCGAAGCCAGGAAGAGCTGTACCAACACTGCCAGAGTTTTGGTGGTCCCCTCAAGCCCAAACATGACTCCTCATCTTCCTCCAAACCTGATCGCTCACAAAATCCATCCAAATCTGGCAGCCAGTCAAACCTCAGTATCCAACAGCGGACACAGAGAACAGATAGGGATCGAGATCGAGGACGGCAATCATCCCCACCTCCGACCCTCATACCTAATTTGCCACCCCCGCTCCCTGCCCTTCCAGCCCCTCCGTCCTCATCTCATCCTATCCACGTTCCTCCCCCTACCTCTTCCTCTTCTGTATCTTCTCCCTCTGTGGTCTCATCCACTCCGGGAGCACCCCAGCCCTCCTCCATGGCTTCGGCAAGTGCTAAACTACAGTACCAGAGATTGCGCTCTGTACCTCAGCCCCAGAGGTTTCCTCAGTCTCCTCACTTACCCCTCAAAGCCAAGAGCCTTTGCTCGCGAAGGGGCTCAGCCCACTTTTCCAGTGTGGAGAGTGAGGTCTGAAGTTCAACAAGGTAACAAAAGTCATAAGAGAGCCCTGCAAGGCTGACCCCTAAGCAGGTGATCTGGATCTGAATCTGCCTGGCAGCAATCATAGCTGCACAGCCAAGTCAGTACAGTATACGCACTGAGCCCTTTCCTAAAGTTCTGCACAAACAAACAAACAAACAAACAAACAAACAAACCAGAAAGCCAAACAAACCCAATGAGGCAGGTCAAAGGAAAACAGGAGCAACCTTGTGCTTACTGTTTCCTTCGATTCCTCTCAGTATGTGAAAGACTACCACGACAGCAACAACTTGCATTCTGAACTGGGTTAACCAACACACTAAAAGCAAATCAGACATTACAAGTGGTACAACCGAAGGAGACTCCTTTGCTATAGACAGTAAAGGGCTTTGGATGTTGAAGCAGAGCCGTAGTTTGTATTCAGATGATTCTTAATGCTTACTGAGGGCTCAGGAACTTTGTAGTACTGTATGCCTGCTGCTCTCAGAAGCCTTTAACACAGAACAGTGTTCTTATTTTTTTTCCCTTAAACAAATCGCTTACCCCTACTTTCCTTTTCCCTTAACAAACTGTTTACACCCCCGCAGAACTGTGACGCCCACCCGAGGCACGTTTGTTGTGTATGATCAATACCTTCTTGTTTTGAGGGAGAGGAAGGTGATAACCACCTTGTTTTCTCTGTTATCCATGCACCCTCTCTTGTTTTCTTCTTTTTATTTCTCTCCCTATTTACCTTCTTTTTTCTTCCTTCTCACCTCCCCTAACCCTTATTTTCTCCTGCTATTTTTTCCTCTATTTTACCTCATTTCCCACCTTATTCACATCTCTATCTTCTTCTCATCTCCCTTGTCATCTCCTCTCCTGTCCTTCCCCTCTTGGCTCCTCTCCTTGATGTGATTATTCTGTGTGTCTGTGCTTTTCTGTGTTTGTATTCTTGACAACAGGGTAAGTCAACTGTGACTGATATTCTACTGGCTTAATGAAAAGCTGAGTGCCAAACTTAAGTAGAGCTCGACATCAATCTGTACAACGTTAGCCGCTGTGTTTCCTGTTTTCTCGCAGTCATCTCCCAAATATGCGCACATTCGAATATATACACACACATAAAAGTGCACACAAAAACCTGCATACAATCCATTCATCTGTTCTCTTTCTTGAGCCACACATTACTCACCCTCTGTTCATGTTACGATTTTATACTTTGAAACCTTTATTTTACTTCTGTGTTGTAGTTGTTCTTGTTGTTATTGATGGTGTTCTATATATCAAAACATGTATTAAGTCTAATACAATGTAAGCACTGTGCCATTCTACTCGAGCTGCACACGAAACGTTCTCTCAACTACCTAACTACGACAACGAAGGCAGTGTCTTTTCCCTTCCTGTATTTGACTGAATGTAAAGTCAGCCGCCGAACAAGTGTGCTGCAAAAACACCAATTAAGACACTTGGAGATGGAAATTGTAGCATTTCTGATGGCTAGCATGTGTAACTAAGTAAAGGCATTTGAAGAGCGTTAACTTTAGTTCATTGTTTATGTAGCCTGACGTAAGCAGAGGTATGCTACCCTTGCAGGGTAAGTTCAGTAAAGGATAAGGTCTGTAATGGGATACAGTTTAAATTCATTTTATTCATTTTTTCTCAAGTGATCTAATTGGTGCCAAGACGAGAATACAGCCGAATAAAACTAAAACCAATCAACCCAGGTTTGCTTGCCGTCAAGCAGGAGATGTGTGTCTAACACGCTAGGTGGAGCTACACAGTTAGACAAGGTGAAAGTAAAAGTGATTGTTGCAGGGAAATACATTTTAAAGCCTTATGCTAATTGCTCCTGCCATATGTTTGGTGTAAAGTATGAGTATGTATTTGAATCAACATGCCTAAGGTTAGCTTCATGCTAACGAGACAGTATGATCGGAATGGGAGGATTTTGATCGGAGTGAAATTAGATCTAGTGCGAGTGCCGTTTTGATGTCAAAGAGACTGTGCCTATGTTGGATGCTAGCTAGCGGTTGAGACAGTTTGGAAAAAGTGCTGGATCTGAGTGATGGTGTATGAAAGACATAGTAGCACATCCTGTGCAATCTTGTTTTTTAAAAGGTATTTCTCACCTTGTAAATGTGTAACCAAGAGCTATAGCTTTTTAATCCATGATGACCGAGCTGACACCAGCAGTTACACTCAGATGTCAAGCACTTAGCTAGAGTAGCTAGTTTTATCCATCAACATTAGAATCTAGCATCAGGACACTGGACATCGGTGAAGTTTCGGAGAAGAGGCAAGAACCACTGGCACAACACTGTTTGTGTGTTTCAGTTGGTCATAAAGCCTGAGCCATCCTTCCCATAACAGTCTGGTCAGCTCTCGTTGTTTGCCTGGAACTGCATCTGAGCCATAATTTACTTCAGCTGAAGAAAACAAAAAGAGAACTTAAGTTTTTAACATTAACTTGTTGTGTAAAGTTTGTTTGCCTTTCATTATGAAAAATTCTATATACAGTATATATATATATATATCATATATATATATTTGTGGCGGTGGGTAGCGTTAGAGAAAATTGTTGTTTAGCATCTTGATATTTGGGGATATATTTTCTCATTCCAAGTCCATTACAGTAATAATAAGTATTACATGTGTTTAAAACACTTATTCCCTCATATCTCCTGACAGCAGGGGAAATATTTTGTTCAAATATACTTTAAATATGATTGACTGTATTAAGCCAAGTTGGAGGCAGGTCAGTGCTTTTCTTTTTACAATCAGCAATCAACAGCTTATACAGATTTCAATAAAACCAGGAAAAGCGTGAAGTGTGACATGTTTCTGTGCATTCACACCGCAAGCAACTCACGTTTGTTACCCCCAAAACAATCACCATGACATAAGAAAATTATGCTTTTTGCCATTGAAAACTTGGCTGCAGTTAAACCATTTGGGCTCATTTGTCTTGCTGTGTGCTGAACCTGTTCCCTGAACACCGCAGCATCAGTGAGCTCGCATAAACAGGTAATTGTACATTCGTGCAGCACAGCAGCTGCTAGCGGTGTGAACACAAAGCTTGGGTGTTTCATCAGAGACATGAGCCACCGTTCTCTCCTTCTCTTCCCTCGCCTTTTTTTCCTCATGTCTATCCATTGTGTTGGTGCGTGTCTGCTATTGTAAAGCTGGTCTGTTTTTAAAAAAGAAGAGTATTTGTGGATATATTTATTTCATCTTAAAAAAAAAATAGCATATCTAAATATATATGATAGTATATTTCAAGGCGCTAAGATCTATGTTATATAAGTTTGTCTACTAAATTTTCGCTATTTATCTCAATGAATATGTCTTTTTTGTCCGTTTGTCCGTCTCTCCTTGTCTCGAAACCTCCTGCCCAACTCCCTACCCCCCAGCGAAAACAGAGACCAGTATGTAACTGTGTTTTTGCTCACTTAAGACCAACCATCCGCCTCCATTAGCTATCTACTGTAGCTAACGCTAAGATTTCAACAAAGTGACAAAGTGGAGGGGTGTGCGAGTGTCTTACGACCATGTCACTGTAGCAGTGGTGGCGTGTGTTTGTCTACCCAGAGGGGCCTTTATTTTTGGTTTGGGCTACAGATCAACGACTAATTAAACCTTTTATGGATACAGCAGCTTTTATCACAACTCTCACTTGTGTAGGGGTCACACTCTCGAACCTGTTTCAGGTTCATATCGGACCCTGGAGTTTATACCACAGTGTAGAGTAAGGTGACCTCTTTGAAACACAATGTAGCGAGCAGCACAGGCTTTTTTTTTTTTTTTTTTTGCATCTCTTAGTAGCTGTATTACTATACAAAAACATGCACAGCTACCCCTGCCAACCAACCTATACGGTATATATAAGGACTTTGATATACGTACATAGTGTGTTGTATCTGCCAAGCTGCTGTGCTGTAAAACAAAAAGAGAAAAAAAAATTATACACAACAAACACACTGTTTCTTTCTTAATTTTCCAAAACTGGTAAAGCTAATATGACACATGTCAGGGGCGGGCTAAATCTGCTCGCTAGTGTGGTTTCCACTGAGGCCAAAAATGGGCTTTTTTTTTCTTCTTCTGTTTTTTTTTTTGATAATCACATCAAACAAATGAAAGTCAGCATCCCCTCGTTTTGCCTAAATGTGTAACGATGATCCTGCACACATCACGGAGTAGAACATGGAAACAACACTGCCTGAGATAGGAGAGCCACACTCCTGGCCAACTCACACTTTTACGTGCTCATGATACTTTAATGTAAGTCGGTAAGGTAAGAGGTCAGTCTTTTTCAGTGAAGCCTTTAGGGGATATATGAAGCATTTAGTGGCCCTGAGCCCAATTTTAGCCTCCAGTGGAAACACATTCACAGTTTCTGCCTGTACACCTCTGAACAATGTCTCAAGGCCTTGTATTAATACTGCTGTATTGACTGACTGTACGAGATAATGGCTAGCTGTGCTACACTTTATTGTCAGCACCTCACACCCATGCACACACTGACAGATTCACATGATTACACACACACACACACACATAGACGCACACACACAGGTAAGATGGTGGATACCACCGGTGAGGACGTGACAATACTGTGCTGTACTGCAAGCAGGACAGAAATAAAAAGATGATTTTAATAAAGAACTGAAACAAGTGTTTGAGTTTTATTTTGCTGAGACTAAAAAAAAAGAGAAAAAAACACCAAGATGTAAAGGAAAGTAACTAAAATGCCTGGTCAACTCGTTACGTTCAAATTTGTAAGCGTCATATGTACCGTATTGGTATTTCTACAATACGTGTCATATAAGGTTCATATAACATGTGTATGAGTATACTTTAATGTTGGAAAGTTGCGGGAATGGTGGTGCCGTTACAGCTAAGGAGAAGGCTGCCAAGCCAGTGACCACTGTCCTGTTCAATGATCGTAAATGTTAGCACACTGGGTATTTTTGACGAGCCGTGTTTGTGGCTACAAAACCAGGTGTTTAAACCATAGCGTGATCTTTTCCTCACCGCAACCAAGCGTTTTTTGCGCCTGAACCTAATCAGACCATAGCGTTGTTGAATGTCAACACTGTCAAGGCTGCAATTGGTCAAAGCAAAGACTTTGGTGTCAGAGTTAATCAAGTTTAGTCTGAGAAACGTCTGCGTGTATTAACTCCTCGAGCAAATCCACTGATCCTGGTGATTACATTTATTTTGGTTTCAAATTTACCACAGTTATTTAATGTTTGTTTCTCAGAAATAATATTTATCTTTCAGTCCAACAGCTTTAAAACAAAGCCAGACAGAGGAGCAAATAACTTGTTATTGTAGCTGTGAACAAAATACGGTGCCATATATATTCATAATTGGGATTTTTACAATCTATTTTCTCTACGTTATTGAAGCTTTCGCTCGCCTTTCGTAGCACACAGAACAGACTTTTTAAGTACACAGACCCGTTTTAACTTCTGAACTAGAAAAAGGTCATCATTCAATTACTTGTTAATTAAAGTTTATTTGGCCCAATTATAGTGAATGGTGGCTTCATTAGACGTAATGAGACTTTTTTTTTTTCAATCGGTTTTAGAAGCTGATGTGTTGTACAGTGTAGCTAATGAAACTCCAGATGGATGCCTTTTAAAATCCAACATTACAAACATTATAAGTGAACATCAGTGAGAAGTCAAATTTAACCATCAAGAAATGATGTGAAGGCTGAAAATCAAGTGGGGAAAGAGAGGAAATGGGCTCCGGCTACTAAACAAGGCAATTAATAAAGAGAGGGACACAAAAGGCAGAAAAGAGAAAGTAAGAGAGTCGAGAAGTGACGGTGGAGAGACGAAGAGAAGAGTCGGGTAAAGACAGCGTCACTGATAGTTCTGAGAAGAGACAGAGGGAGAAAAGAAAGAAAGAAAGGTGTGGAGGAGGAAATAAAAAGCGAGGAGACAGCGCTCAGTTCTCGTGCTGTCTGCAGGGCAAGATAGAGCCGGTTGTCATTTCTGCCAACAAAAGGCCACCGCTGAGCGCCGCCTGTATTAGGAACACTGCAGATATGGATAAATCTCATACACACACACACATTTTCCTTTATTTCCCGCTTTTCTCTCACTTGCACTCCCTCACTCCAACATCTTGCGGCCACATAATCAGCCACACACACACAGTTTCTCCCTCTCACACAGCAGGAATTACCTTCTAATGCTCCTTCTGCCTGCCGGTTTACAGTCCTATAATTAGACGGCCGGTTCAGGAGTTCAAACGTGTTAACTCTAAATGAGCTTTTACCACAAAGCACACTTTATGAAAGGCATCTCGTTGTGTCCCTGCTGTCGTGATCTCTTTGATTAATGTCTCCTGTAATGTCTCTCCTGGGGTGTATATACCTGTGTTCATGTGAATGTCAGGGTTACAGTTTGTCAGGATGGGAGCTCCTTCCCCCGGAGCACTCAGTGTCACGTTTTACGAGGCGACACCGTTAAACTGCTTAATGGACGTGTTGGGACAGTCATTTATACTGCACATACAGTAAATGCCACCCTGAGATAATGCATTCACTGCTGACCTTAGCAGATGTTTGGACACCGGGACCAAAAGATTTACAAAATGTATATGTGACCTTCTTTTCATCAGTTAAACACTATTTAAGATATACTTTAGGAGATACAGCACATGTCAAAAAGTATTCAACCCCCTAATACAGTTTGCAGTACAACAAAAGAAAAGTACGTAAGTAAATCGTAGCATTGACTCACAAATTCAAAAACACAAAATTTGGAGATAAGTGCTTAGTTCAGTTAAAGTGAGAACGCTGACTTTAAGTTTCACACAGGAAACAAACAGAAGTCTCCTCTGTGAACGTTTGTGGCATCTATTCACCCCAATGCTGACTTTGTCCGTCTTTATATGAAGTCACCTGAATTCCTCCTTTGCTCCCGTAATAATTACCACAGCCACTAGAGGTCACAGACTCACAGTAAACTAAAATATGAGTTGTATTAAGCTGCTTGTATAGACGGCCAACATACGGCTGATTTGTGATGCAGGTTTCTTTGACTTTCAACAATATTTGAAGAACGTTTCATGAAAAAAAATAGTAACAATTCGATAAGGGGGGAGACATTAGTATCTAAAATTAGGCTACATAACTGCAAGACTGATTATGATTTTCAGACTGCTAAAACAACCGGAGATAAATCTAGTCAACAGTCCCTGTGAAGTATTTTCTACTCCTGTCTTAACTGGGAGAGTTGTCCAATTTTAGTGTTGTAAATGCGATATAGTGGTCATTAGAGGCTGATAGTGTTTGTGATGATGGTTTAATGTGCTCTCTTCAATCATACGAACACCAAAGTTAAAGTCGTAAAGATTAATTGTTGTTAAAACAAGCCACGTAGCACCTTGCATCCCCAAAGGGCACAATCAGCTGCTATCTACTCTTAATAGATGCAATCACAATAACAGCACACACTCATTAACTCTGGGATCTAAGTTAGCTACAAATATAAAATACTAAATATGTGTATGTATATTCCTCAGAAGCCCTTTTTCAATATGACAACACCTCCATGCACAAAGCATCTCCATTAAAATATGGTTTTCCAAGTTTACTGTGAAAAACTTTTCTGGCCTGCACAGAAGTCCGATCTCAATCCAATCAAACACCTCTGGGATGAACTGGATGCCAATTACAAGCCAGACCTTATCAGCCAACATCAGTGGCCAACCTCACTGATACTCTTGCGGCTGGATGGGAGCAAATCCCTGCAGCCAGGTTCAAAACTCTGTCGAGTCTCAAATCACGAGGCCAAGAAGCCGTTCGAGCGGCAGATTAACGCATGTCTTTTTGGCATTATGGTAGATATCAAGGTTTCTTTACAACACACACACAGGAACACACGTGTGATATTCCTGTATCGACCTTGCTCACCAGCAATTCGCACCATACGTACTCACACTCATAAAGAGGACGTTTTCCCATCTGCCATCAGTGTCAGGAGGGGTCGGTTATCACAGTGTAAGTTAAAGTGAAGAATGGTCAGATAGACACTGGTACAGAAGACGCACTCTGAGAAAAATGGCTTCGCACATATACACAGACACACACTAACTTGATGTATGAAACACCTCTCAGAGCGTCATACATTAGCAGGAGTGTATGTGTCTGATATATTATAGGCGAGATCTTGGGGTCATATTGATTTACTGCTGTGTGTGGTGGGTTCAGGTCCAGTTCTCTGAGGACACATGCATGTGCACACACAAACACATATGACCTGAGCCTGTAACACTAACGCCTTCATGTGATCAGTGGGGTTATATCATTGAGACAGATGGTACTCCAGCTTACATTTATAAAGGTTTATATTAATAAAGGCTTTATAATGAATGAAGATGGTCAGGAAATAGAGATAAATACACTCTGAGTTGTGCTCTCTTTTGCAGTCCAGGTTTTATCCTGATAGAGCAGCAGTGGTCCTCAAAGCCAAGACTGCACTTAGCATAATTACTACCGCCACAAAGATGTAGCTGAGCATATTCAATCATCTAGATGTCAGCCATAAGATACAAACATGTGGAAATGCAGGCATGAACGTTCATTTTTGACCATGGAAATACCTTAAAATATTCTTAATTCGAGGTCCTCCACCTCACGCTCTTTACTGAGAGTTCCCTACTCAGGTCAAATGCTGAGAAAAACAGCTGAGCTGGACGTCCTCATACCTTAACGACAGAATAGGTTATTTGCCAGTGACTCCCACAACGACTGAAGTGACGCCAAAGACGCTCATACTTGTAGAAGTGGAGTTACATCCAGTGACTACTATTTAACGGTCACAGTTTTAAACACATGGGTAACGTTGGGAAGTGGTCGCAGTTTGGTTAGGTTCAGATTAAGTTATGTGCCGAACTTACTTAAAGTATGTACATGACAATAAGTAAAACACGAGTAAGCTTATGTAAGTTAAAGCTGCTACAAGGTGCTGTCTTTATTTGTTGATTCTGGTGGCCTCAGTGGACGGATCGAAACATTAGTAAATAAACTTTGCTTTACAGATGTACCATACCAGCTGACTAACAAGACTCCTTAATTCACCCTCACCACTGCACCATAAAACTAGTTTAGATTTTAGTGGGGCAGCTGTGGCTCGGGATGTTGTGTGGTCGCCCACCTGCTTGTCAAACTGTCCCTGAGCAAGATGCTGGATCCAAATTGCTTCCGGTGGCTCGTCCATCGAAGCCCGAGTGTGTGTATGAATGGTTATTGTTCCTCATGAGCAGGTGGACTCAGCGTCTGAATGTGTGTGTGCATGGGTGAATGCTCTAAGGAGTTGATTAGACTATTAGGACGCTTTTGGGGAGGGCGGTCTCGGGGGAAGACTTTGAGATGCACAGGATTTTTTTTTTTGTCAAAAATATTTATTAAATGTTTGATGGAAACAAACCGTGGTGGTCAGTGTGGTCTGTTCAGAAATAAAATCAAGCTAATAGTCCTGTATTTTTTGCCTTCCCTCTTAAACGGGAGACAATTTCTGTGCTGTAAATGCAATATAGTGGTCGTTAGTGGCTGATAAGGTTTG